>NW_026530355.1:869101-1095208 GCF_026979565.1 Vidua chalybeata | reverse complement strand
GAATGCTAAACCCTCCTACCCCTACGCAGTAAAAGAATCCTCACCCCTCCCTTCGGGGGCTCTCGGAATCTGCCTCCCTTCTGCTTCGTTGTCTCCCTGTTTGCCCCTTCTGCGGAACCTTCAATAAAGGAGCCGGATTTCAGCAGCCCGAGTGGCCCTCCCGTACTTCTGGTGGAACCTCAGATGTACCAGCTATCTGAGCTTCATACCGAGTGGCTAAAAGCCCCACGGCTCGGCAGTTATCATCCAGAAAACCGAGGAGACCAATGTGACATCATGGTACCTCGTGGAACCAGGCCTCCATTTTTACCGTCCAGAACCGTGGAGACCCTTGTGACAACATGGAACCTCGTGGAACCAGGGCTCCATTGCTACCGTCCAGTACCAAGGAGACCATTGTGACATCATGGAACCTCGTGGAACCAAGGCTCCATTGTTACCCCAGAACCGCGGAGACCCTAGTGACATCATGGATCCTTGTGGAACCAAGGCTCCAATGTTAGCAGTTGAGAAACGAGGAGAACCTTGTGACATCATGGAACCTCGTGGAACCAAATCTCCATTGTTACCGTTCAGGTCTGGGGAAACCATTGTGACATCATGGAACCTTGTGGAACCAGACCTCCATCGTTACCCTCCAGAACCAAGGAGACCATTGTGACATCATGGAACCTCAGGGAACCAAGGCTCCAATGTATCATCCAGAACCGAGGAGACCATTGTGACATCATGGAACCTCGTGGAACCAGGGCTCCATTGTTAACGTCCAGAGCCGTGGAGACAATTGTGACATCATGGCACCTCGTAGAACTAAGGATCCATTATTACCGTCCAGAACCAAGGAGACCATTGTGACATCATGGAACCTCGTGGAACCAGGGCTCCATTTTTACCGTCCAGAACAAGGAGACCATTGTGACATCATGGAACCTCATGGAAGCAAGGCTCCATTGTTACAATTCAGAACCAACGAGACCATTGTGACATCATGGAACCTCGTAGAACCAAGGCTCCATTGTTATCGTCCAGAACCGAGAAGACCATTCTGACATCATGGAACCTCCGTGAATCAGGGCTCCATTGTTACCATCCAGAACCAGGAGACCATTGTGACATCATGGAACCTCGAGGAATCAGGGCTCCATTGTTACCGTCCAGATCCAAGGAGACCATTGGGACATCATGGAACCTCGTGGAACCAAGGCTCAATTGTTACCGTCCATAACCAAGGAGACCATTGTGACATCATGGAACCTCGTGGAACCAAGGCTCCATTGTTCCCGTCCAGAACCAAGGAGACCATTGTGACATCATGGAACCTCATGGAACCAAGGCTCCATTCTTAACCGTCGAGAACCAAGGAGACCATTGTGACATCATGGAACCTCATGGAACCAAGGCTCCATTCTTAACAGTCGAGAACCAAGGAGACCATTGTGACATCATGCAGCCTCCTTGAACCAGGGCTCCATTGTTACTGTCCAGAACCAAGGAGACCCTTGTGACATCATGGAACCTCATGGACACCAGGCTCCATTCTAACCGTCCAGAACCAAGGACATCCTTGTGACATCATGAAACCTCATGGCACCAAAGCTCTATTGTTACAATCCAGAACCAAGGAGACACTTGTGACATCATGGAACCTCGTGGAACCAAGGCTCCACTGTTAACAGTCGAGAACCAAAGAGATACATGTGACATCACGGAACCTCTTGGAAACAAGGCTCCTTGTTACCGTCCAGAACCAAGGAGACCATTGTGACATCATGGAACGTCGTGGAACCAAGGCTGCATTCTTAACAGTCGAGAACCAAGGAGACCATTGTGACATCATGGAACCTCGTGGAACCAAGGCTCCATTTCTTTCCGTCCAGAACTTAGGAGACTATTGGTACATCATGGAACCTCGTGGAACCAAGGCTCCATTGTTACGGTCCATAACCGAAGAGACCATTGTGACATCATGGAACCTCATGGAAACAAGGCTCCATTATTACCCAGCAGAACTGAGGAGACCATTGTGACATCATGGAACCTCATGGAACCAAGGTCCATTTTTACCGTCCAGAACCGAGGAGACCATTGTGACATCATGGAACCTCGTAGAACCAAGGCTCCATTGTTACCCACCAGAACCAAGGAGACCATTGTGACATCATGGAACCTCGTGGAACCAGGGCTTCATTGCGACAGTCTAAAATCTAGTAGACCATTGTGACATCATGGAAATCGTGGAACTAAGGATCCATTATTACCGTCCAGAACCAATGAGACCATTGTGACATCATGGAACCTCGTGGATCCAGGGCTCCATTGTTACCGTCCCAAACCGAGAAGACCCTTGTGACATCATGGAACCTCATGGAACCAGGGCTCCATTGTTACCGTCCAGAACTAAGGAGACCCTTGTGACCTCATGGCACCTCATGGAAACCAGGCTCCATTCTTACCGTCCAGAATGAAGGAGATCCTTGTGACATCATGAAACCTCATGGCACCAAGGCTCTATGTTACAATCCAGAACCAAGGAGACCCTTGTGACATCATGGAACCTCGTGGAACCAACCAAGGCTCCATTGTTACCGTCCATAACCGAGGAGATCCTTGTCACATCATGGAAACTCGTGGAACCAAGGCTCCATTCTTTCGTCCAGAACTTAGGAGACTATTGGTACATCATGGAACCTTGTGGAAACAAGGCTGCATTGTTACCGTCCATAAACCGAAGAGACCATTGTGACATCATGGAACCTCGTGGAAGCAAGGCTCCATTGTTCAATTGAGAACCAGGGAGACCATTGTGACATCATGGAACCTTGTGGAACCAGGGCTCCATCGTTACCGTCCAGAACCGAGGAGACCATTGTGACATCATGGAACCTCGTGGAAACAAGGCTCCATTGTTCCCGTCCAGAACCAAGGAGAGCATTGTGACATCATGGAACCTCGTGGAACCAAGGCTCCATTCTAACAGTCGAGAACCAAGGAGACCATTGTGACATCATGGAACCTCCTGAACCAGGCTCCATTGTTACTGTCCAGAACCGAGGAGAACCCTGTGACATCATGGAACTTATGGAACCAGGGCTCCATTGTTACCGTCCAGAACTAAGGAGACCCGTGTGACATCATGGAACCTCATGGACACCAGGCTCCATTCTAACCGTCCAGAACCAAGGACATCCTTGTGACATCATGAAACCTCATGGCACCAAGGTTCTATGTTACAATCCAGAACCAAGGAGACCCTTCTGACATCATGGAACCTCGTGGAACCAAGGCTCCACTGTTAACAGTCGAGAACCAAAGAGATACATGTGACATCACGGAACCTCTTGGAACCAAGGCTCCATTGTTACCGTCCAGAACCAAGGAGACCATTGTGACATCAAGGAACCTCGTGGAACCAAGCCTCCACTGTTAACAGTCGAGAAACAAAGAGATACATGTGACATCACGGAACCTCTTGGAACCAAGGCTCCATTGTTACTGTCCAGAACAAGGAGACCATTGTGACATCATGGAACCTCGTGGAACCAAGGCTCCTTACCAGTACCCACCAGAACCAAGGAGACCATTGTGACATCATGGAACCTCGTGGAACCAAGGCTCCATGTTCCCGTCTAGAACCAAGGAGACCACTGTGACATCATGGAACGTCGTGGAACCAAGGCTCCATTATTAACAGTCGAGAACCAAGGAGACCATTGTGACAACCTGGAACCTCGTGGAACGAGGGCTTCATTGCGACCGTCTAAATCTAGCAGACCATTGTGACACCATGGAACCTCATGGAACCAGGGATCCATTCTTTCCGTCCAGAACTGAGGAGACCATTGGGACATCATGGAACCTCGTGGAACCAAGGCTCCATTGTTACCGTCCATAACCGAGGAGACCATTGTGACATCATGGAACCTCGTGGAACCAAGGCTCCATTCTTTCCGCCCAGAACTTAGGAGACTATTGGTACATCATGGAATGTCGTGGAACCAAGGCTCCATTGTTACCGTCCATAACCGAAGAGACCATTGTGACATCTTGGAACCTCCTGGAACCAAGGCTCCATTATTACCCACCAGAACCAAGGAGACCATTGTGACATCATGGAACCTCATGAAACAAGGTTCCATTGTTACCGTCCAGAACCGAGGCGACAATTGTGACATCATGGAACCTCGTGGAAAAAAGGCTCCATTTTTACCGTCCAGAACCAAGGAGACCATTGGGACATCATGGAACCTCGTGGAACCAAGGCTCCATTGTTACCCTCCAGAACCAAGGAGAGCATTGGGACATCATGGAACCTCATGGAACCAAGGCTTCATTGTTACCCTCCAAAACCAAGGAGAGCATTGTGACATCATGGAACCACGTGGAACCAGGGCTTCATTGCGACAGTCTAAAATCTAGTAGACCATTGTGACATCATGGAACATCGTGGAACCAGGGATCCATTCTTTCCATCCAGAACTGAGGAGACTCTTGTGACATCATGGGACCTGATGGAACCAAGGCTTCAGTTACCCTCCAAAACCAAGGTGACCCTGTACATCATGGAACCTCATGGAACAGGCCATTGTTACCGTCCTCTAATCATTAACCGACATACATCGAGAACCATTCTATGACAACATCTGGAGACCTGTACATGCATGTGTGAAATAACATTGTACGAGAACCAAGGAGATACATGTGACATCACGGAAACCTCGTGGAACCAAGGCTGCATTGTTACCTACCAGAACCAAGGAGACCATTGTGACATCATGGAACCTCATGGAAGCAAGGCTCCATTATTACAATTCAGAACCAACGAGACCATTGTGACATCATGGAACCTTGTGGAACCAAGGCTCCATTATTACCGTCCATTACCAAGGAGACCATTGTGACATCATGGAACCTCGTGGAAGCAAGGCTCCATTCTTTCCATCCAGAACTTAGGAGACTATTGGTACATCATGGAAACTCGTGCAACCAAGGCTCCATTGTTACGGTCCATAACCGAAGAGACCATTGTGACATCTTGAACCCTCGTGGAACGAAGGCTCCATTGTTAACCACCAGAACCAAGGAGACCATTGTGACATCATGGAACCTCGTGGAACCAAGGCTCCATTGTTATCGTCCAGAACCAAGGAGACCATTGTGACATCATGGAACCTCATGGAACCAAGGCTCCATTGTTAACATTCGAGAACCAAGGAGACCATTGTGACATCATGGAACCTCGTGGAACCAAGGCTCCATTCTTAACAGTCGAGTACCAAGGAGACCATTGTGACATCATGGAACCTCGTGGAACCAAGGCTCCATTGTTAACTACCAGAACCAAGGAGGCCATTGTGACATCATGGAACCTCATGGAAGCAAGGCTCCATTGTTACAATTCAGAACCAACGAGACCATTGTGACATCATGGAACCTTGTGGAACCAAGGCTCCATTGTTACCGTCCATAACCGAGGAGACCATTGTGACATCATGGAACCACATGGAACCATGGCTCCTATCTTTCCATCCAGAACCAAGGAGACCATTGTGACATCATGGAACCTCGTGGAACCAAGGCTCCATTGTTACGGTCCATAACCGAAGAGACCATTGTGACATCTTGGAACGTCGTGGAACCAAGGATCCATTGTTACCCACCAGAACCAAGGAGACCATTGTGACATCATGGAACCTCATGGAAACAAGGATCCATTTTTACCATCCAGAACCGAGGAGACCATTGTGACATCATGGAACCTCCTTGAACCAAGGCTCCATTGTTATCGTACAGAACCGAGAAGACTATTGTGACATCATGGAACCTCCTTGAATCAGGGCTCCATTGTTACCATCCAGAACCGAGGAGACCATTGTGACATCGTGGAACCTCGTGGAACCAGGCTCCATTGTTACCGTCCAGAACCAAGGAGACCCTTGTGACATCATGGAACCTAGTGGAACCAAGGCTCCACGGTTAACAGTCGAGAACCAAGGAGATACATGTGACATCATGGAACCTCGTGGAAACAAAGGCTCAATTGTTCCCGTCCAGAACCAATGAGACCATTGAGAAATCATGGAACCTCATGGAAGCAAGGCTCCATTGTTAACAGTCGAGAACCAAGGAGACCATTGTGACATTATGGAACGTCATGGAACCAAGGCTCCATTCTTAACAGTCGAGAACCAAGGAGACCATTGTGACATCATGGAACCTCATGGAACCAGGGCTCCATTGTTCCCGTCCAGAACTAAGGAGACCCTTGTGACATCATGGAACCTCATGGACACCAGGCTCCATCCTTACCGTCCAGAACCAAGGAGATCCTTTTGACATCATGAAACCTCATGGCACCAAGGCTCTATTGTTACAATCCAGAACCAAGGAGACCCTTGTGACATCATGGAACCTCGTGGAACCAAGGCTCCACTGTTAACAGTCGAGAACGAAAGAGATACATGTGACATCACGGAACCTCTTGGAACCAAGGTCCCATTGTTACCGTCCATAACCAAGGAGACCATTGTGACATCATGGAACCTCGTGGAACCAAGGCTCCATTGTTACCGTCCATAGCCGAGGAGATCATTGTGACATCATGGAACCTCGTGGAAGCATGGCTCCATTCTTTCCGTCCAGAACTTAGGAGACTATTGGTACATCATGGAACCTCGTGGAACCATGGCTGCATTGTTACAGTCCATAACCAAAGAGACCACTGTGACATCATGGAACCTCATGGAAGCAAGGCTCCATTCTTACCATTCAGAACCAAGGAGACCATTGTGACATCATGGAACCTTGTGGAACCAAGGCTCCATTATTACCGTCCATTACCGAGGAGACCATTGTGACATCATGGAACCTCGTGGAACCAATGCTCCACTGTTAACAGTCGAGAACCAAGGAGATACATGTGACAACACGGAACCTCGTGGAACCAAGGCTCCATTGTTACCGTCCAGAGCCAAGGAGACCATTGTTACATCATGGAACCTCTTGGAAGCAAGGCTCCATTGTTGCCCTCCAGAACCAATGAGAACATTGTGACATCATGGAACCTCGTGTAACCAAGGCTCCATTTTTAACAGTCGAGAACGAAGGAGACCATTGTGACATCATGGAACCTCGTGGAACGAGGGCTTCATTGCGACCGTCTCAAATCTAGTAGATCATTGTGACATCATGGAACCTCATGGAACCAGGCATCCATTCCTTCCGTCCAGAACTGAGGAGACTATTGTGACATCATGGAACCTCGTGGAACCAAGGCTCCATTGTTATCGTCCATAACCGAGGAGACCCTTGTGACATCATGGAACCTCGCGGAACCAAGGCTCCATTCTTTCCGTTCAGACCTTAGGAGACTATTGGTACATCATGGAACCTCGTGGAACAAGGGCTCAATTTTTACGGTCCATAACCGAAGAGACCATTGTGACATCTTGGAACCTCCTGGAACCAAGGCTCCATTATTACCCACCAGAACCAAGGAGACCATTGTGACATCATGGAACCTCGTGGAACCAGGGCTCCATTATTACCGTCCAGAACCAAGGAGACCATTGGGACATCATGGAACCTCGTGGAACCAAGGCTCAATTGTTATCCTCCAGAACCAAGGAGACCATTATGATATCATGGAACCTCGTGGAAAAAAGTCTCCATTTTTACCGTCCAGAACCAAGGAGACCATAGGGACATCATGGAACCTTGTGGAACCAAGGCTCAATTGTTACCCTCCAGAACCAAGGAGACCATTGTGACATCATGGAACCTCATGGAACCAAGGCTTCATTCTTACCCTCCAAAACCAAGGAGAGCATTGTGACATCATGGAACCTCGTGGAACCAAGGCTCCATTGTTCCCATCCAGAACCAATGAGACCATTGTGACATCATGGAGCCTCGTGGAACCAAGGCTCCATTCTAACGGTCCATAACCGAAGAGACCATTGTGACATCATGGAACCACATGGAACCAAGGCTCCATTCTTAACAGTCGAGAACCAAGGAGACCATTGTGACATCATGGAACCTCGTTGAACCAGGGCTCCATTGTTACCACCCAGAACCAAGGAGACCATTGTGACATCATGGAACCTTGTGGAAAAAAGGCTCCATTGTTCCCGTCCAGAACCAAGGAGACCATTGGGACATCATGGAACCTCGTGGAACCAAGGCTCCACTGTTAACAGTCGAGAACCAAGGAGATACATGTGACATCACGGAACCTCTTGGAAGCAAGGCTCCATTGTTACCGTCCAGAACCAAGGAGGCCATTGTGACATCATGGAACATCGTGGAACCAAGGCTCCATTGTTCCCATCCAGAACCAATGAGACCATTGTGACATCATGGAATCTCATGGAACCAAGGCTCCATTTTTAACTGTCGAGAACCAAGGAGACCATTGTGACAGCATGGAACCTCGTGGAACCAAGGCTCCATTGTTACCGTCCAGAACCAATGAGACCATTGTGACATCATGGAATCTCATGGAACCAAGGCTCCATTGTTAACTGTCGAGAACCAAGGAGACCACTGTGACGTCATGGAACCTCGTGGAACCAAGGCTCCATTGTTCCCGTCCAGAACCAATGAGACCATTGTGACATCATGGAACCTCGTGGAACCAAGGCTCCATTCTTAATAGTAGAGAACCAAGGAGGCCATTGTGACATCTTGGAACCTCATGGAACCAGGTATCCATTCTTTCCGTCCAGAACTGAGGAGACTATTGGTACATCATGGAACCTCGTGGAACCAAGGCTGCATTGTTACCGTCCATAACCAAAGAGACCATTGTGACATCATGGAACCTCATGGAACCAAGGCTCCATTGTTACCCACCAGAACCACGGAGACCATTGTGACATCATGGAACCTCATAGAAGCAAGGCTCCATTGTTACCATTCAGAACCAAGGAGACCATTGTGACATCATGGTATCTCATGGAACCAAGGCTCCATTGTTAACTGTCGAGAACCAAGGAGACCATTGTGACATCATGGAACCTCGTGGAAGCAAGGCTCCATTGTTACCCACCAGCACCAAGGAGACCATTGTGACATCATGGAACCTCATGGAAACAAGGCTCCATTGTTACAGTTCAGAACCAAGGAGACCATTGTGACATCTTGGAACCTTGTGGAACCAAGGCTCCATTGTTACCCACCAGAACCAAGGATACCGTTGGGACATCGTGGAACTTCATGGAACCAGGGCTCCATCGTTACCGTCCAGAACCGAGGAGACCATTGTGACATCATGGAACCTCGTAGAACCAAGGCTCCATTGTTATCGTCCAGAACCGAGAAGACCATTGTGACATCATGGAACCTCCTTGAACCAGGGCTCCATTTTTACCATCCAGAACCGAGGAGACCATTGTGACATCATGGAACCTCGTGGAACCAGGGCTCCATTGTTACCGTCCAGAACAAAGGAGACCATTGGGACATCATGGAACCTCGTGGAACCAAGGCTCCCTTCTTAACAGTCGAGAACCAAGGAGACCATTGTGACATCATGGAACCTCATGGAACCAAGGCTTCATTGTTACCCTCCAAAACCAAGGAGAGCATTGTGACATCATGGAACCTCGTAGAACCAAGGCTCCATTGTTATCGTCCAGAAGCGAGAAGACCATTGTGACATCATGGAACCTCCTTGAACCAGGGCTCCATTTTTACCATCCAGAACCGAGGAGACCATTGTGCCATCATGGAACCTCGTGGAACCAGGGCTCCATTGTTACCGTCCAGAACCAAGGAGACCATTGGGACATCATGGAACCTCGTGGAACCAAGGCTCCATTCTTAACAGTCGAGAACCAAGGAGACCATTGTGACATCATGGAACCTCGTGGAACCAGGGCTTCATTGCGACCGTCTAAAATCTAGTAGACCATTGTGACATCATGGAACCTCATGGAACCAGGGATCCATTCTTTTCGTCCAGAACTGAGGAGACTTTTCTGACATCATGGAACCTCGTGGAACCAAGGCTCCATTCTTTCCGCCCAGAACATAGGAGACTATTGGTACATCATGGAACCTCGTGGAACCAAGGCTCCATTCTTTCCGCCCAGAACATAGGAGACTATTGGTACATCATGGAACCTCGTGGAACCAAGGCTCCATTGTTACGGTCCATAACCGAAGAGACCATTGTGACATATGGGAACGTCCTGGAACCAAGGCTCCATTATTACCCACCAGAACCAAGGAGACCCTTGTGACATCATGGAACCTCGTAGAACCAAGGCTCCACTGTTACCGTCCAGAACCGAGGAGACCATTGGGACATCATGGAACCTTGTGGAACCAAGGCTCAATTGTTACCCTCCAGAACCAAGGAGACCATTGTGACATCATGGAACCTCATGGAAGCAAGGCTTCATTCTTACCGTCCAAAACGAAAGAGACCCTTGTGACATCATGGAACCTCGTGGAACCAAGGCTCCACTGTTAACAGTCGAGAACCAAAGAGATACATGTGACATCACGGAACCTCTTGGAACCTAGGCTCCATTGTTACCGTCCGGAACCAATGAGACCATTGTGACATCATGGAACCTCGTGGAACCAAGGCTCCATTGTTACTGTCCAGTAGCAAAGAGACCATTGTGACATCATGGAACCTAATGGAACCAAGGCTCCATTGTTAACAGTCGAGAACCAAGGAGACCATTGTGACATCATGGAACCTCATGGAACCAAGGCTTCATTGTTACCCTCCAAAACCAAGGAGAGCATTGTGACATCATGGAACCTAGTGGAACCAAGGCTCCATTGTTCCCGTCCAGAACCAATGAGACCATTGTGACATCATGGAACCTCATGGAACCAAGGCTCCATTGTTAACAGTCGAGAACCAAGGAGACCATTGTGACATCATGGAACCTCGTGGAACCAAGGCTCCATTGTTCCCGTCAAGAACCAATGAAAACATTGTGACATCATGGAACCACATGGAACCAAGGCTCCATTGTTAACAGTCGAGAACAAAGGAGACCATTGTTACATCATGGAACCTCCTTGAACCAGGGCTCCATGGTTACCACGTAGAACCGAGGAGACCATTGTGACATCATGGAACCTCGTTGAACCAAGTCTCCATTGTGACCGTCCAGAACCAATGAGACCATTGTGACATCATGGAACCTCGTGGAACCAATTCTCCATTGTGACCGTCCAGAACCAATGAGACCATTGTGACATCATGGAACCTCGTTGAAGCAAGGCTCCATTCTTAACAGTCGAGAACCAAGGAGACCATCGTGACATCATGGAACCTCGTTGAACCAAGGCTCCATTGTTACCTTCCAGAACAGATGAGACCATTGTGACATCATGGAACCTCGTGGAAGCACGGCTCCATTGTTACACTCCAGAACCCAGGAGATCCTCGCGACATCTTTGAACCTCGTGGAACCAAGGATTCATTGTTACCTTCCTGAACCGAGGAGACCATTGTGACATCATGGAACCTCGTGGAACCAAGACTCCATTGTTAGGAGTCGAAAACAAACGAGACCATTGCGACATCATGGAACCTCGTGGAACCAAGGATTCACTGTTCCCGTCCAGAACCAAGGAGACAATTGTGATATCATAGAACTCAGTGGAACCAAGGCTCCATTGCTACCCTCCAGAACCAAGGAGACCATTGTGACATCATGGAACCTCGTGGAACCAGGGCCCTTTTTATAATGTCCAGAACCGTGGAGATCCTTGTGACATCATCGAACCTCAAGGAACCAAGGCTCCATTGTTAACAGTCGAGAACCAAGGAGACCATTGTGACATCATGGAACCTCGAGGAACTAAGGCTCCATTGTTACACTCCAGAACCAAGGAGATCCTCATGAAATCTTTGAACCTCGTGGAACCAAGGATTCATTGTTACAGTCCAGAACCAAGGAGACCATTGTGACATCATGGAACCTCATGGAACCAAGGGTCCATTGTTACCATGCAGAAACAAGGAGTCCATTGTGACATCATGGAGCCAAGTGCAACAAAAGCTCCACTGTTACCGTCCAGAACCAAGGAGATCCTTTTGACATCCCAGGACCTCATGGAACCAAGGCTCCATTGTTAACAGTCGAGAGCCAAGGAGACAATTGTGACATCATGGAACCTCGTGGAACCAAGGCTCCATTCTTAATAGTCTAAAACCAAGGAGACCATTGTGACATCATGGAACCTCCTAGAACCAGGGCTCCATTGTTACCATCCAGAACCGAGGAGACCATTGTGACATCATGGAACCTCGTGGAGCCAAGGCTCCATTGTTATTGCCCAGAACCAAAAAGACCATTGTGACATCATGGAACCTCGTTGAACTAAGGCTCCATTGTTACCCTCCAGAACCGATGAGACCATTGTGACATCCTGGAACCTCGTGGAAGCACGGCTCCATTGTTACACTCCAGAACCCAGGAGATCCTCGCGACATCTTTGAACCTCATGGAACCAAGGATTCATTGTTACCTTCCTGAACCGAGGAGACCATTGTGACATCATGGAACCTCGTGGAACCAAGACTCCATTGTTAGGAGTCGAAAACAAAGGAGACCATTGTGACATCATGGAACCTCGTGGAACCAAGGATTCATTGTTACCGTCCAGAACCAAGGAGACAATTGTGATATCATAGAACTCAGTGGAACCAAGGCTCCATTGCTACCCTCCAGAACCAAGGAGACCATTGTGACATCATGGAACCTCGTGGAACCAGGGCCCTTTTTATAATGTCCAGAACCGTGGAGATCCTTGTGACATAATGGAACCTCAAGGAACTAAGGCTCCATTGTTACACTCCAGAACCAAGGAGATCCTCATGAAATCTTTGAACCTCGTGGAACCAAGGATTCATTGTTACAGTTCAGAACCAAGGAGACCATTGTGACATCATGGAGCCAAGTGGAACAAAAGCTCCATTTTTACCGTCCAGAACCAAGGAGATCCTTTTGACATCTCAGGACCTCATGAAACCAAGGCTCCATTGTTAACAGTCGAGTGCCAAGGAGACCATTCTGACATCATGGAACCTCGTGGAACCAAGGCTCCATTGTAACTCTCTAGAACCGAGGAGACCATTGTGACATCATGGAACCTCGTGGAACCAAGGCTGCATTGTTACTCTCCAGAAGCAAGGAAATACTTCTGACATCATGGAACCTCGTGGAACCAAGGCTCCATTGTTACCCTCCAAAACCAAGGAGACTATTGTGACACATGGAACCTCATGGAACCAAGCCTCCACTGTTACAGTCCATAACCAAGGAGAAGCTTGTGACATCATGGAACCTCGTGGAACCAAGGCTCCATTGTTACGGTCCGGAAGCAAGGAGAACATTGTGACATCATGGAACCTCGTGGAACCAAGGCTCCATTGTAACTGTCCAGAAGCAAGGAGATACTTGTGACATCATGGAACCTCGCGGTAGCGAGGCTCCATTGTTACCGTCCAGAACCAAGGTGACCATTCTGACATCCTGGAACCTCGTGGAACCAAGGCTCCATTGTAACTCTCCAGAACCAAGGAGACTATTGCGACACATGGAACCTCATGGAACCAAGGCTCCACTGTTACAGTCCATAACCAAGGAGAAGCTTGTGACATCATGGAACCTCATGGAACCAAGGCTCCATTGTTACGGTCCAGAAGCAAGGAGAACATTGTGACATCATGGGACATCGTGGAACCAAGGCTCCATTGTTACTGTCCAGAAGCAAGGAGATACTTGTGATATCATGGAACCTCGTGGTAGCAAGGCTGCATTGTTACGGTCCAAGGCTCCATTTTTAACAGTCGAGAACCAAGGAGACCATTGTGACATTATGGAACCACATGGAACCAAGGCTCCATTCTTAACAGTTGAGAACAAAGGAGACCATTGTGACATCATGGAACCTCCTTGAACCAGGGCTCCATTGTTACCACCCAGAACCGAGGAGACCATTGTGACATCATGGAACCTCGTGGAACCAAGGCTCCATTGTTACCGTCCAGAACCAAGGAGACCATTGTGACGTCATGGAACCTCGTGGAACCAAGATTCCATTTCTATCCAGTGAAGCTTCATGGAACCAAGGAACCAATGTGGCACAGCATGGTTGCATGGAACCAATGGTCCACAGAGATAGTGCGGATTCAAGGAGACCATGGTGATGCTGTGGAACCTCATGGAACCAAGGGGCCATTGTGACGCAGCAGAATCTCTTGGAATCAAGGCAACCGGCTTACACTATGGAACCTCATGGAGCCAAGGGTCCACTGTGACATTGTGGGGCATCTTTGGAACAAAGGACATGGTTGATAGGACAGAAGCTCCTGGAAACTATGGGACATTGTGACACTGCAGAGCCTCATGGAAACAAGGAGACCCCTGTGACACTGAGAACCTTATGGAACCAAGCAGCCATTTTCACCCTACAGAACCAAGGAGACCATTGCTGACAGTACAAAACCTCATGGAACTGAGGGGCTCTTGTTATACAGCGAGGCCTCGTGGAACCAAGGGGCCGTTGTGACACTGTGGGGCCCCATGGAACCAAATATTCATGGTGACACAGCAGGGCTGCTTGTAACCAATTGTCCATTGTGATCCTGCAGATCCAAGAGAGCGGGTGACACGATGGCAGTTCATGGAACCAAGGGGCTGCTGTGACACACCAAGGCCTCGTGGAACCAAGGAGAGCATTGTGGCAGTGCAGAACCAAGGAGGCCATTTTAAGAGAACAGAACCAAGGGTCCATTGTTATACAGCAGGGCCTGATGGAACCAAGGGGCCATTGTGAAACTGTGGGGCATAATGGAGTCAAGGACAGCACTGATACTGAAATGTGCTGGATAGAAACCTTCTCACACAGTTCTGAGGATTTGAAAGTAGATATTATTCATTACATACGGCATGGCAGTCATTTGGCTGATCCTACATCCATTTGAGTGCAGTGAACATCGAGTGAAGAATTTTTTGCAGACACACTGATTACATATTCATGAGCTATCCCCACTTCCTTTGACATTATTTGACATAGTTGCACCCCTTATCAGAAGTCTTTATGTGGTTCTTTGGGGTCTGTCTCCAACATCCAGTGTCCTTTTTAGATGGCTGTTCCTCAACTCCTGCTTTTGAGTAAGGGCAATATCATTGCTTTGCATAACTTCTGCTTTGTCAGCCTTGCAGAGCAGAGCTGGCATCCTGCTTGTGCTTTGCATGAGTTACATCCTTTATCTGTTTCTCCAAGGTTGTGCTGTTCTGTTCTACTGCCCTCATCAAGTCCCCCCTTTTCTTGAGACTCAGTTCCTTATGGGCACCGGTCTCTCAATATCTCTATTTTGTTTTATAGTGTAGGGCACTATAACACTGAATCATGATGCAAGCTAAATCCATACAGCAATTATTGTGGTGACCATTATAAACAGATGTTTTAACCAAACCCAGCTGGGTAACCATGAAGGAAATTTGTCCCAGATTTCTTTAAATCCCCAGGAGGTTTCATCTTGAGCTGTGCGTTGAAAGAATTTTTAAACTATAACACTCTGTCCCAAAGTCAGTTCTTTAGCTTTCTGGATGAAGAGAATAGCTGCTACTGCCCTCAGACAGCCCAGCAGCTCTGGCTGACATTGTCTGGTTGCTGTGAAAAGTAGGCACAGCCCTGCTCCAGTCCCCAGGACCTGTGACAGCACTCCCCATGCTGGGTTTTGTCTCTCACATGGAAAAAACAGATCCAATGGGTCCATGGGGTTTGAGAGTCCCAAAACAGGGCCCGCATGAGGGCTCGCTGGAGCTGTGAAAAGGCAGCCCATGCCACACCAGTCCAGACTATAAAGCCCTGCTGAGCTGCCTGAGCTCACACAGAGGCTTTAGCAGCAGCCCATAATTGCTGATGCACAGCTGACATCATCCCACACCCCGAGAAATGCCTCTGACTCTCTCATTGTTCATGGCTGTGGGACTTGCCAAATTGCTTCTTTTCCTTCCTGTCCCAACCTCCTTTGTCCCTGGAGGATTTTGAATCCCAGGTAGGGTTCTGTGCTCTGGACTGTTTGTACTCTGTATCCACTTAGTCCCAGAAAATTCCACAATGCCACAGTCTGATCCCTGAACTGCTGCTGAGTTTCAGTTTCAGAGATGAATGCCATCTCCAGACTGGAACAAGACTCCAAAGAGGGTTCTGATGTTTCCATTCCTCCAGTTCTTTTGCCACTTGGTTTCCATATATCATGGGGGTATTTTTAAACTCCTGGGGTAGAACTGGCCAAGTCAGCTGGGCTCTTCTCACTGTGTTTGGACTGTCCCATTCAGAAGTAAATAGTTCTTGACTTTCACTACTCCAAGAGATACAGAAAAAGCCACTTTCAAATTCTACACTCTCAACCATTTTAATTTTTCACTCTAGCTTGTTAGCAAGGTACAAAGATTTGCTACGGACGGGTGTATATCTTCTACTGTCTCATGTATGGCTCTAGGATCCTGTACCAGCCACTAATCCTCTCCATTTGCCTTCTTAACTGCAAAATAAGGCTATTAAATTTGGATTCATATTCCTTCAACAGGCCTCATTTTATAAATTTTTCTTTTATAAATCTAATCTTTCTTTTCTTTTATAAATCTATCCAAGGGATAATAACCCCTTACAACTTTCTTTTCTCAAAGGGTATTGCTTCTGCCTTACTGGTCCTGCTCAGGGTTTCAATTTGTTTCTCACAGGCTCTGCTTTTCTGGGTCACTGGGGCACCTCTCCAGTCCAGACTAGCAGATTTACTGCATCCTCAAGTGATACAGATGGCAGATGGATCACATCTGAAGATTGGAGTGCAAAAACAGAGGCTTCCACATGATTAGATTTTGGAGTAATAACCTGCATTTTGCCATCTTAATCTTGATTTTAGCATTCAGGTTTTCCAAGAAATTGTCCAAGGAGAGGCTTAAGTAAATGGAGTAGATACAAAAACTGGGGAGTCACCCATTGTTTTCCTAATTTAAAATCAATGGGCTGGAAAAATGGCTGAGTTTCATGATTCCCTGTTGCACCAATGATTGTTATAGAATCATTACTCAAGTTTCCTTTTACTGTATTTAGCACAGAGCAACCAGCTCCTGTAGCCACTAAAAATCCTAACTCCTCATTGTTCCAGCTTAGCTGTGACCGGATGTTCTGCTGGGAAAGAATCCTCTTGTCCCCCGCAGTGACCATCGGTGATGGCCACGAGAGGGGAGTTTCGTGTTGTACCTGCGGACAGTCCCTTTTCAAACGCCTCTCTTTCTTACAGTGTGCACATTGATTAACAGCAAGTCTCTTTTCTTCCTTCCTCTGCTCTTCTTTGATGAGCCCTCAGGGGAAAGATGGACTGAATTGTGGAATAACTCACTTTGGAAGAGTGTCCTTTGCAACAGAGCCTTCAACTGCATCAAATGTGGCTTCACTTACAGCTGTTCCGATTGCTTCTGATAATCCGCCTGCCCTGTGGTCTCTGGAGTGTGGAAGCATCCTATGGAATTGGAATTTGCTCCATTTTACTCAGCTGTGCAGCAGAAGCTGCTACAGGGGGGTCTCTGAAGCAGTCAGAGCCTCCACCCAGGGTGGGGATCACTGCATTTATGCACAAGAATCAACCTGGGCACAGCAGGATGTGTTCATCTCTAGGGCTGCCCCGAGTCCCCACCTGGAGAGCTCCCAAACATTTCAGTCCCACAGTTCATTTTGAAGGTGACTCATTTTTGCTCATTTTAGAGTTGGTTCATTTTGAGGGCTCTTGACTGAACTCAGTCACTTGGTTTCAAGTTGATGGCCTGTCTCAGACCAGGCTCTCCTCTGCTCTGTGTGGACAAAGAGATGGGAGAGCCCTTGGGCCACCCAGGGGACCGATGACTTCAGTGCTCTGGTTGCACATGAACAGAGCTTTGTTTCACTGCTTCGGACCCTCCCTCTCCTCTTCTCCCCTGGCATTTTAAAGAATCCTATTTTCACAGTCATCTGCTCTGCTCTTCTCCATGTTGAAAAGCAAATCAAAAAACCTGAAAAGGAGAACACCAGTCTTTATTGCATATATTTTTTCTCATACATCTTTTCTTAGCTGTGTATTTTAGTTTCAAAACAGAGTAACTTAATTACTTAATTAATCAGGGATTTGAGACTTGAAAAGTGAGTTTCATCTACTCCCCTGCAGGCACCCAGGAGAATTTGTTTTCTCGAGGCTCCCTCTGTAGCCAGTGGAGACAATAGAACATTTGGAGGCTGGGTGCTCCCAACTGCCACATAAAACAAAAATTACAGATCTCTTCCTGGCAAATCTTTTCCCTTGCTCTGCACAGGTTCATTTTGGTGCAGACAGGTGACAGCTCAGATTGTGACACTCTGTGTGGATCCATAATAAATTCCAGTCCTCATTTAGAGTACTAAAAATCCAAGTTCTACTTGATCCCTATTCTGCCCTCCCCATTCCTTTCCTGAAGAGACAGAGAGGAAAAAGCTGTAGAAGAAAGCAGAGGGTTGCAAAAGAGATACTTGCAATTGCTCCTTTTGGAAGCAACAGTTCCTCAGGGACTCCTGGTCCAAAGGCAAGTACTGAAAAGCAGAAACAAGGAAGTTCAATGCACAGATTTGGTGTAATTTCAGCGTTTAGTGTTTGTGCTGTAGATGAGAGGTGTTTGGCGCATGGGTGTGACAGATGTTTGCAGTAGGTCTGAGTGAGCTGGGAATTTCCCAGGAATGGGGGGAAATAGCCAATAGCTCCTTAGAATCCTCTGTTCTGGTGAAAGAATTCTTTGGGAGTGTTTGGAAAAGGTAGAAAAAACACAATAAAATCTCTGAGGTCTCTACCTGAAATGGGAAAGAGAACAATCAGGGTGTGAGAATTGTTTGAAGCACAATCTCTGTGCTCTATAGCAAGAGTGCAGGAAAAGAAAGCAGCAGAGAAGGAAGGATAGAAATGTTTGTCCAGACTGTGAAATGATCCCACTTGGTTTTGCCATGTTCCTGTCTCAGCAGGATGAGCTGGAATTCAGCATGGGACCAGAAAATGAAACAGCAGTTACTGAGTTCATCCTAGAGGGTTTCCCAGAGTTTGATCCGAGACTGCAGGTATTTTCTCTCGGGTCCTTCTGCTCATGTACCTGACAACAGTGATGGGGAATGCAACCATCATTTTCCTCATGTGTGTGGATCACCAGCTGCAAAGCCCCATGTACTTTTTCATCAGCAACCTGGCCTTCCTGGAGATCTGCTTTACATCCTCCACAAGCATCAAATTGTTTGTCATGCTGAGCTCTGGTCAGAACACTCTTTCACTAAGCAGCTGCTTTGCCCAAAACTATTTCTATTTTGCCCTGGGCTGCACAGAGTTCATCCTGCTCGTTGTCATGTCCTTTGAGCGCTATGTTGCCATCTGCCAACCTTTGCTCCATGCTGCCATCATGAAGCCTCAGCTCTGTGTCCACCTGGTTGTTGCTGCTTGGCTCCTCGGCTTTGCCCTGCTGAGCTACCGGCTGTTCTTCCTCTCGGAGCTGTCTTTCTGTGGCTCCAAGATCCCCCATTTCTTTTGTGACAACTCCCCCTCGTTCAGACTGTCCTGCTCTGACACCAGCCTGCTTTGGAAAATAGACTCTGTCTTCTTACCGTGTGTCGTGCTGGGTTCCTTATGTTTGACTCTGGCATTTTACACCTGCATCCTTTTCTGTGTTCTGCATCTTCCAGCAGCCTCTGGGAGGAAGAAAGCTTTGACTACGTGTTCTTCCCATCTCATCACCTTGTCCATTGCCTATGGGAGCTGCATTGCTCTCTACACGTGTCCTGCAGAAGATGTTTCCTTGAGGACCAACAGAATTGTAGCTCTGCTCAACACAGTCCTGTACCCATTCTTAAATCCATTCATCTACAGCCTTCGGAACAAATCTGTGATCCTGGCCCTGAACAAATCCATTGCCAGGGCAAGAACAAAGCTTTTCCCCTAACCATGGTGCATTTCTGGAAAGCCATCCCAAGAATCTGATGTCATCTGTTGCACAATACCAGTGCCTGTGAGTGCAGCCTCCAAACAGGGCTGCCTCAGGAGACTGATGCTCCTGCTGGCTTGTGTCAGGTTAAGAGATAAGAGACTCATCTGCACACCCAGACAGGGCACCAACAATGGCAGGAGGAGAAACTCAGTTCATTCTCTGCCCTGGCTGCTCCCAGGCCCATCACTGGAGAGCCCCCAGCTCATTAAGAGCCCATCTCCAAAACAGAGAAGAGCTCAGCGGAACAGTGGCAAGTGGCAATCCAAATTACAGCTCCTGAGCAATGGACACCTTGTCCCAGCTCCTTTCCTGGGACAGCCATCAGCCCTCGTGTCCACCTTTGAAAACCCAAAGTCACTGAGAGCAGGTCACCATTTGGACTAAGGGGATTGCTGCCCTGGCGTGTAGGACACGTTTTGGGATGAAGGAGGAGGAGGAGCAGTTTTGGATAGCACAGGACTTGTGGGAAGGTGAGGGGAGGATCCCAACCAGAGCAGTCTGTCCTGTCTTCTCATTAAACTTGAATTCTCCCCCTGTGTGAGCAAATCTCTGTTCTGCCTGAGCATGGGAGCCTGGGGGTGTGAGGGCAGCAGTTGGGGGAGGGCACCAAAGAGCCCACCTGCCAACGGTGCTGGCCACGGAGTGACCGGAGGGACTGGACTTAGGGGTCTGGGGGTGTGGGGTGTGTCTGGTCTGCACCAGCACCTGGAATGTGGCTGTGGGCTCAGGGCTCAGATGCCCAAATGCCTCAGCTGTGAGACTGGAATCCAGGGGAAGCTGCTGAGCAGACGAGTGTCCGAGCACAGCTGTGCAGGGATCCGTGCACAGGTATGACTATGGAATGGGACAGACTGGACCAGGATAGTCCCACTGGGAATGATCTGCAGTTCAGAGCAGAATGAGGGTCTGGTCCAACTGCCCGACCCCTCCAGGGTCACCAAAAGTTAAAGCAGGCATTAGGGCACTGTCCAAATGCCTCTTAAACACGGACAGGCTTGGGGCATCAGCCACCTCTCCAGGGAGCCTGTTCCAGTGCTTGACCACCCTCTCAGTAAAGAAACCCTTTCTCCTGTCCAGTCTAAAGCATCCCGGTACAGCTTTGAACCCTTCTCAGATGTTCCAACACTAGATATCAGGGAGAAGAGAAAGGGAAATGCAGGGCAGAGCCGGGGGCAGCGAGATGGGAGTGTGCAGCCTGCAGGGACACAGCAGCAGCTGTGGGACATGCAGGACAAGCTGTGCTGGACATGGCCAAGGGCCCTGGCAGGGCTGGCAGTGCCCAGGAGAAGCCCAGTCTGGGTGCCCTGGGGCACAGCAGGGTCTGTGCCACCGAGGGCTGTGAGGAGACACCTTGTCCTGAGGCCCTGGGGCCTCCTGGCACAGCCCCAGCCAGGCTGGCCACTGTCAGCCCCTTGTCCTGCCCTCAGCATCCCCCCCTAGCCCACACCCCAGTGGCCTCAAGGATCTGCTGGAAGGAGTCCCTGGGGAGCCTTGCTCAGGAATGGCCCTGGGGGCTCCACAATGCTCCCAGGCACTGCAGGTTTTCAAAGGACTTTGGCTTTGGCTTTTGCCTTGGAGTCTCTGAGAGCTTTGTGCAATCATGGCCTCCAATTATCTGCTGTAATTAGTCCCTGGAGAGGCTTTGTCAGGAACAGCACTCAGTGGGACTCATTAATGCTTCAAGGTACTCAGTTATTTTAAGGTACTTGGTGTTTCCCTTTAGATGCAGACTCTGTGAGAGGTTTGTGCAATCGTGGCCCCAATTATCTGCTTTAACGAGTCCCTTGAGAGCTTTGCACTGACACTCAGTGGGGCTCAGTAATGCTTTGAGATACTCAAGATTTTTAAGGTACTTTGGATTTCCCTTTCCACACTGAGAGGTTTTTTGTGCCATTTTGAGTGTCTGAGAGGTTTTTGTGACATCCTGGCCTCCAGTTCTCTCCTCCAAGGGGTCCATCAGGAGCCTGTGTTGGGGATGGACCTCAGTGGGTCCCATTAATGCTTTGAGACACTTTGGGCTTTTCATCTGACTTGGACTCCTGGAAAGGTTTGTCCTATCTCCTCTCAGGCCCTGAGGTTCCAGGGCTCAGCTCCAAATGAGGGCTCCATGGGGCTCATAATGATCAAGCAAGTCCGGATAAGCCATGGCTCTGCCTTGATTTCCCTCTGGCCTGGTGCAGTTCATCAGTAAGTTTTCCTACTACAGTTATGGAGAATTATTTCAAAGAGCTTCTAAGAAATATTTATTCCTATTTTAAAGGGTATATTTCATTACTGTTCTCTTTCTAGCAGAGGTGATTGCAGTATTCAGTGATTCATAGTGATCCAGAGATTCTCTTAAGAAGGTCTGACCTGCTCAGAGAAGCTGTGCCTTGAGGTGTGACCCAGTGGGGACAACCTTGCTCCACATTCCCCAACCCATCTTGCCTCTCCTTCCTCATCTGGGGCCTGCTTTGCTTGGAGAACTCATTGCACACAGCCAAATAAGGGTTTTCTTCTTCTTTTTTAAGCAATCTAAATCTGCCAAGTTGCCCACTAAAAACAGACACCCTCCTCAAGGGTGTGCCAAGACCAAGCTGCCTCCAAGGAGGTACAATTGCAGTGACACTGGTTGGTGCCGCCAGGTGCCACGGCCACGGCCACAGGGACCCGTTCCTTAGTTTGGTGCCACGGCAACCAAGGCCTGGAGGCGTTGTGATGGTTGGTTGCCATGGAAACTGCCCTGGGCCCCTTGCTCAGGGCTGCTCTCACTGCCCAGAGCCAGAGGGGATCCCGTGCTGGGGTCTTGTGCCACGGCCACCTGCCCTGTGCCGCGCTGGCCACTCAGGCGCCGTGGAACCAGCAGCAAACGCCAGGGCCAAAGGCCAGGTCAGCCAGACAGAAAGGGGCCGTGCTGGGCACTGTTTCCATGGCAACCCTCACTGGCTGTGACACCTGGGTCACCTGTCCTGGCACTTGCCATGGCAACCCGGCTCATTGGAAAGACAAGGGTGGACAAAGGTTTTAGTAGGGCCTGTCACAACAGGACAAAGGGGAGTGGTTTTAAACTAAAGGAAGGGAGGTTCAGATAAGAAGAGATAAGGAGGAAATTTTTGATGATGAGGTTGGTGATAAAGCAGTACAGGTTCCCAGGGAGGTGGTCAATGCCCCATCCCTGGAAACATTCAAGTCCAGCTGGGACAGGGCTCTGAACAACCTGATCTGCTGAAAGATGTCCCTGCTCATCACAGGGTTTGGATGAGTTGAGCACTGCAGAGCTCTTCCCATCCAAACCATTCCAGGATTGCATGGGGAGAAGGGGATTCTCAGTGGACTTTGCTGGCTGGTCCTGGTACCTGATCTCCACAGTCTCTCCTATCCTACTCAATCTTCTTCATCCATGTTTGTTTCCTGCCTATTCTAAATTTCTGTTTGTGTGTCTGTGTGTGACTGCTGAGCAGGGACAAGGAGGCAATGAGGCCCCAGGCCTGCAAGGGTCACTTGTCCCCTCCTGGAGCCAGGGCCAGCAGCCACGGCCAAAGTGCTGCACAGGTTGGCTCTGTCAGGGCCTTGCAGCTGCTGCACATGCCTGTGCCCTCTGCAGCCCAGGCTGTCCTACGGTGTCCCTGCCCTGCGCCTCTGTCCCTGCAGGCTGTCCTCATCCCCCGGCTGCCCCACCTGGCTGGCCCCTTCCTTTGCTGACAGCTCTGCCTCCTGCCTGCCCCTGCCTGGCCACACAAAGCCTTGGGCTGCTCCAGGCTCCTTCTGGGGACGTGTTGCACCACAGCCCTGCCCTGGGAGGGAAATTCCTTTCTCCTGGTGTCCAATCTGGGCCGCCCCAGCTGTACTTGGAGTCTTTATTTCCTTCTCATGCTTATGTCCTCTATGAAGAAAAGCTCCAGCCTCTCTGAAACCACCCTTCAATCCCTCCCAGGCTTCTCTTGTTCTGTCCTCAGTCTCCACACCACTGAGCCCAGAGCCCGCAGCCTCTACCTGCTGATTATGTGATGAGGCCTCCAAACCCCATCTTGGGAGATTTTTGGGTCCTCTCCAAGGGCTATGAAAACAGAAACTGTGATCAAAGTTATTTTCTCCCAGAACTTGCAGTGACAGAAGAAGAGTCAATCTCTCTAAACTGAATGAAGGTCGATTTTCATTTGTTAGAAGGAGGAAATATTTTTCCATGATGAGAGTGGCAGAAAACTGCAACTGTTTTTCCAGAGAAGTGGATGCCTCATCCCAGGAATGCTCCAAGAGCAGGAGCTT
Organism: Vidua chalybeata; assembly: GCF_026979565.1. Taxonomy (NCBI): domain Eukaryota; kingdom Metazoa; phylum Chordata; class Aves; order Passeriformes; family Viduidae; genus Vidua; species Vidua chalybeata. Next base: position 1,070,945 of record NW_026530355.1, on the reverse strand, counting down.
TGTGCAACCTGACCCAGGGAAACCCCGTCCCCTCCCCAAGGATGGAATTCCTGTTGTGTGGGTTCTCTGATGTGCTGGGTGCCCTCACAGCACTTCTGGCCAGAATGTCTGCTGAGGGCAGCCAGGCTGCTGCAGGGGCTGTGAGCTCACAGCCATCACCATTGCAGCCCTGTCCCCTGGGCCTGGCTCTCCCCTTTCCTCTGCCCCTGCCTTGTCTCTGCTGCCATGAAGAGTTTTGTCATTAAGATCTTGTCCCCAAGGTGCTGGGGCCAATGGCTTCCCTGTCAGGCTCCTGGAGCAGAAGTGGCTTTCCAGAGCCCAGCCAGAAATGAGCCCTGAGGCAGCAGCTCTGCAGTGCTGGCCACCAGGCCGGCTTGCCAAGGGAGGCTTCTGGCCATGCCCTGCAAGCAGCTGCTGCTGCCAAGGTGCCTTTGGTGCCTCAGGCTCTCCCTGGCACAGCTCCCAGCACGGCACTCTGCCCTAGTGCCCGAGGCCTTCCCTGGGCTGGGGCTGGCCTGGGGCTTTTCCTGCAGCGGGACCTGCCCTGCTCCTGGCACAGGAAAGGCAGTTCCTGCTGGAGCAGGAGGCTCTGCCTGCACTGGGCTCAAAGAACTTCTGCAAGGCCCTGTTGACTTCAAAATTGGTTCCCAGAGCACTATATTAGAATAATTGTTATAGCTTCTGGACTGTGGAGTAAATAACTCTGGTTAAAATCCTTCTGTCTAATCATGATCAGAATCAATCAGAGCTGTATTTATATAAATATTTCTATTATTCCATCATTAATCCTGTGGGACAAATTGCATTAAGGTCCTATTCTACCTGTCCAATCTTTTACACCTTTGACAAATTGTGGGGCCGGGATTGGATCCAGTCACTCCCAGTCTCCTCTCTCGGGTCCTGCAGTGGTTTGAGGCTACATGGTGGCTGTTGAGTGTCATTTCAGCACCTCATGACTCAGCAGGAGTTTCTCCAATAAAGAAATAAAGCTTTTGCCTGAAGCTCCCACTCTGCCCATGTCGGGAACCCCTGTGATTGCCTGTGCCATCCTGACTCTTTGGCAGCCTGGGGACTCCTGGGATATCACCGTGGAGCCCCCGTGAGTGCCTGTGACAGATTGGTGCCTGAGCAGCCCAAGGTGCCCTGGGATGTCACCATGGAATGACTGTGACTGCCTCTGACCACACGGCTCTTGACCATCACCAGAAAATCCTGGGAGATCTCCATGAAGCCCCTGTGACATTCCAGCTCCTGAACAGCCTGGAGATTCTTGGAAAATTCCCATGGAACCCCTCTGAGGGCCTGTGACAAATCTGATCCTTAGCAGGCAAACATCACCAGGACCCATTGCTATGGTCAGTTTCCATGGCAACCATCATCAACAAGCCCTGTTTTTATGCTCAGTTTCCATGGCAACCATCACCAGGACCCCTTGCTATGGTCAGTTTCCATGGCAACCATCACATCCCCTGTTGCTATGGTCAGTTTCCATGGCAACCATCATCACCAGCCCCTGTTGCTATGGTCAGTTTCCATGGCAACCATCATCACGCCAGGTTGCTATGGTCAGTTTCCATGGCAACCAGCACCAGGACCCGTTGCTATGTTCATTTTCCATGACAACCATCGCATCCCCTGTTCCTATGGTCAGTTTCCATGGCAACCATCATCACCAGCCCCTATTGCTATGGTCAGTTTCCATGGACACCATCACGAGGACCCGTTGCTATGGTCAGTTTCCATGGCAAGCATCATCACCAGCCCCTGTTGCTATGGTCAGTTTCCATGGACACCATCACGAGGACCCGTTGCTATGGTCAGTTTCCATGGCAACCGTCACCAGCCCATGTTGCTGTGGTCAGTTTCCATGGCAACCATCACCAGGACCCGTTTCTGTGGTCAGTTTCCATGGCAACCATCATCACCAGCCCCTGTTTCTATGGTCAGTTTCCATGGCAACCATCACCATCCGCTGTTGCTGTGGTCAGTTTCCATGGCAACCATCATAGCCATCCCCTGTTTCTTTGGTCAGTTTCCATGGCAACCATCATCACCAGCCCTTGTCGCTATGGTCAGTTTCCATGGCAACCATCACCAGGACCCGTTGCTATGGTCAGTTTCCATGGCAACCATCATCACCAGCCCCTGTTGCTACGGTCAGTTTCCATGGCAACCATCATCACATCCCCTGTTGCTATGGTCAGTTTCCATGGCAACCATTATCACATCCCCTGTAGCTATGGTCAGTTTCCATGGCAACCACCATCACCCCAGGTTGCTATGGTCAGTTTCCATGGCAACCACCATCAGGACCCGTTGCTATGTTCACTTTCCAAGACAACCATCGCATCCCCTGTTCCTATGGTCAGTTTCCATGGCAACCATCATCACCAGCCCCTATTGCTATGGTCAGTTTCCATGGACACCATCACGAGGACCCGTTGCTATGGTCAGTTTCCATGACAACCGTCACCAGCCCCTGTTCCAATGATCAGTTTCCATGGCAACCATCATCAGGACCCATTGCTATGGTCAGTTTCCATGGCAACCATCACATCCCCTGTTGCTATGGTCAGTTTCCATGGCAACCATCATCACACCCTGTTTCTATGGTCAGTTTCCATGGCAACCATCACCAGGACTCATTCCTATGGTCAGTTTCCATGGCAAACATCTCCAGGGCCCGTTGCTATGGTCAGTTTCCATGGCAACCATCATCACCAGCCCCTGTTGCTATGTTCAGTTTTCATGGCAAAAATCACCAGGACCCGTTGCTGTGGTCAGTTTCCATGGCAACCATCACCAGCCCCTGTTGCTATGGGCAGTTTCCATGGCAACCATCACCAGGACCCGTTGCTGTGGTCAGTTTCCATGGCAACCATCATCACCAGCCCCTCTTGCTATGGTCAGTTTCCATGGCAACCATCATCACAAGCCCCTGTTGCTGTGGTCAGTTTCCATGGCAACCATCATCACCAGCCAATGTTGCTGTGGTCAGTTTCCAAGGCAACCATCACCCGTCCCTGTTGCTATGGTCAGTTTCCATGGCAACCATCACCCGTCCCTGTTGCTATGGTCAGTTTCCATGGCAACCATCACCAGCCCCTGTTGCTATTGTCAGTTTCCATGGCAAGCATCCTCAGGACCCGTTGCTATGGTCAGTTTCCATGGCAACCATCACCAGCCCCTGTTGCTATGGTCAGTTTCAATGGCAAGCATCACCAGGACCCGTTGCTGCAGTCAGTTTCCATGGCAACCATCATCGCCAGCCCCTGTTGCTATGGTCAGTTTCTATGGCAACCATCATCGCCAGCCCCTGTTGCTTTGGTCAGTTTCCATGGCAACCATCATCTCCAGCCCCTGTTCCTATGGTCAGTTTCCATGACAACCATCACAAGGACCCATTGCTTTCGTCAGTTTCCATGGCAACCAGCACCATCCCCTGTTGCTATGGTCAATTTCCATGGCAACCATCACCATTCCCTCTTCTTATGGTCAGTTTCCATGGCAACCATCACAAGCCCCTGTTGCTATGGTCATGTCCATGGCAACCATCATCACCAGCCCTTGTCCCTATGGTCAGTTTCCATGGCAACCATCACCAACCCCTTGTTGCTATGGTCAGTTTCCATGGCAACTATCACCAGGACCCGTTGCTCTGGTAAGTTTCCATGGCAACCATCATTACCATCCCCTGTTGCTATGGTCAGTTTGCATAGTGTCGTGGGGACAGGACATTTTCATGCTCATTATCCCAATCGTGGTTTTTGTTCCCTGTCCTCAGTTTGTTTTGTCTTCCTTTCCCCCCCCACCCCCGGGCTGGCTGCTGGCTTGCCGCTTAGCTTGCTTGCTGCTTTGCTTGCTGCTGGCTGCATGCTTTGCTGGCTCTGCTTTCCTCTCTTTTTCCTCTGCTTTTCGCTGGCTTGCTTTTTGGCAATTTTTTTTCCCTTTTTCCCGGTTTCCGTTGTTCCCTTCCCCCCCCCGCCCCCCCCCGAAGACATCGGAACTACTCTGGGCAGGAGCTCCCCCGGGGTCTGCGAAAGAAGCTGCGTACCCTCTGCGGCGAAGAGAGATAGAGCTCAACCCCCTTGGACTGGTGAAAACATCTGTGGTCGTCTTGGGCTATCTCTCTTGTGCTGGGGAGTGTTTTTTTGTTGTGCCTTAATAAACAAGTTTTTTCCACTTTCCCCGCTGACGGAATTCCTCCCGAACCCGGTGGTGGGGGGGAGGTTGCGGAGGGTTTGGTTTCCTATAGGGGGCTCCTTTGGAGGTGTTTTCCCCTAATTTGTCCAAAACCAGGACAAATAATTTGGTGGCCCGTACGGGGAGGCCCAGACAAAGTGGAAAAAACTTTATTCTAATAATATTTTTGGCTTTAACCGTTCTGCGGGAATATTGGTATGTCTTTCTTTAAAGTTATGATGTCATTGGGAGTGAAAGCCTGCCTCTATTTGTGGTCATTAGGGTTCTTCGAAGTTTTGATCGCTTTATGGTCCCTGGAGTTATTTTCTTATCCCGAAGTAGCTCCGGTATTGTCCCTAATACGTAGCTTTTGTAGCAGTGGGGCACTAACGAGAATATTTATCGGGCTGGGCTTGGCTGTAATACTCTGCAAGGGGCTATTAAAAATGTTGTTATCGGCTCCAGGAATGTATAACTCGTGGTTGTGGCTGTGTGCTAAATTTGTTATGGGGGAGGAGGTTCTTCAGCCTTTGCTTTCCTTTTCCTCCTCCGAATTGTTTACATCTCTGTTAGGAAATGTCCTGTCCTCCCTGACTGCCAAGGATACCATCTTTCTGTTATTTAATTTAATAACCTTTCTCTATACTGTCCGCAGTTTATATAAGATGAAGGCTGAGATTTCTAGAGGGGCTGGTGAGACCTCTGATTTAGGAGTACAACCAAGGGTGAAAAATCCTGAGTGGTGCGGGAAATGGGAGGATATGGGCAAAATTTTAAAGGAGTTTTCTGATCCTGTAGTCTGGGACTTTCCATCCGAACACATCCAGAACCCAGCTGAGGTGGCAAAGTATCTGAAAGGGAAATGCCAGGATAACCCCAAGGAGAAAAGGATCATTGCAGTGAGCTGGGCCCTGGCATATGCTTATCGTACTCTGCTCGATACTGTAGGACAGCAGACAGAGGAAGGGGGGCAGGGAGATAAACCAGCAGCAATCCCAGTCACTCAGGCTGCAGCCAACAGCCCAGGTTCGAACCCAGTAGTTAAACCAGACTGTAAGCCTCAACCAATGGCCGTGGCTACTAGCACACGAAGTGGAAAGTGCACAGAGAAGACTGATCGACCCGTGGATGACAATGATGAGTACGATGCAGGAGAAGGACCCTCAACACCTCCTGACATAAAATCAGGAGTCAAAGCAAGTGGCACCAGATCAGAGGCTAATATTGATTCCTTCTCCCTGAAGGACCTCCGAGGCCTAAGGAAGGATTATCGGCGACAGCCCGACGAATCTATAATTAGTTGGCTGGTCCGCCTTTGGGATGCGGCAGGGGAGGCTACCATTCTGGATGGCACTGAAGCAAGGCATTTGGGGTCCCTGTCACATGATCCTGTCATCGACCAAGGCATGATGAGGGGCGCTAGCCCTCAAAGCCTCTGGGAACGGGTCCTGGACAGCGTAGCACAAAGATATCTGTGTGCCGATGACCTCTATGTCCAGCAGACACGATGGAAGACCATAGAACAGGGGATCCAGCGCCTGAGGGAGATGGCAGTGGTGGAGATCATTTTTTCAGAAGACATAACAGTTAGGAATCCGGACCTTGTACCATGCACACCTGTAATGTGGAGAAAACTGGTGCGACTTGGGCCACCTGAATACGCTTCTGCTCTAGCAATAATGAAGCGGGAGGAGGTATATGAGACTGTGCTTGATATGGCAAAGAAGCTTCGGGCATATGCGGATGCTGTACATGGCCCGACCCATGCCAGAATTGCAGCTGTGGAGACACGACTGCAGGAATTAGAAGGAAAAATAGAGGAAAGCCGCAAGAAACTCAGGGAAGAGATTAAGGAGGACCTCCTCCAAATCTCAGCTGTGCAAATTAGAGGCCCTGGCACCCAACGCAGACGTTCCTTTGTTGGGGAGAGAAGGTACACCCCACGAGCTGAGTTGTGGTTCTTCTTGCGTGAGTCTGGAGAAAACATGAGGAAATGGGATAGGAAGCCTACTGCTGTTCTGGCACAACGGGTGCGTGAATTGAAGGAAGGTCAGAAAAGGAAAGCAGCCCCAGTTGCCCGTAGCCGAACAGCCAGGTATGATGATGACACGTCTGATCCCCTTGAGGGAACCTCCAAGACATATGCCCAAGGAAAGAAGGATAATCAGGCATAGAGGGGCCCTGCCTCTAGCCAGGTAGAGGCATGGGAAAATCGTGTTTTCTGGACGGTGTGGATCCGATGGCCTGGCGCATCAGAGCCACAAGAATATAACGCTTTAGTGGATACTGGTGCACAGTGTACGTTAATACCATCGGGATATGTGGGGGCAGAGCCTGTTTTCATTGCCGGTGTGACAGGGGGATCACAACAACTGACCCTGGTGGAAGCTGAGGTGAGCCTGACTGGGAAGGAATGGAAGAAACATCCCATTGTGACCGGCCCAGGGGCTCCATGTATTCTGGGCATAGACTTCCTCCGGAGCGGCTATTACAAAGACCCGAAGGGATTCAGGTGGGCCTTCGGAATTGCCGCTGTAGAAGCAGAGAGCATTAAGCAATTAAACACCTTGCCTGGACTGACAGAAAACCCATCTGCAGTAGGGCTCCTAAGGGTGGAAGAGCAACGCGTGCCAATTGCGACCTCGACAGTGCATCGCCGGCAGTATAGAACGAATCGAGATGCCGTGATCCCCATCCATAAACTGATTCGTGAGCTGGAGAGCCAAGGGGTGGTTAGCAAAACCCACTCACCCTTCAACAGCCCCATCTGGCCTGTGCGTAAATCTGAAGGAGAATGGAGATTGACTGTGGACTACCGAGCATTGAATGAAGTGACTCCACCACTGAGCGCTGCTGTGCCGGACATGCTGGAACTCCAGTACGAGCTGGAGTCCAAGGCAGCACAGTGGTATGCCACTATTGACATTGCTCATGCGTTTTTCTCCATTCCTCTGGCAGCAGAATGCAGGCCTCAGTTTGCCTTTACGTGGAAGGGAGTGCAATACACCTGGAATCGACTGCCCCAGGGGTGGAAGCACAGTCCTACCATCTGCCATGGACTGATCCAGGTTGCACTAGAAAAGGGTGAGGCTCCAGAACATTTACAGTATATCGATGATATTATTGTGTGGGGGAAAACGGCAGCAGAAGTGTTTGAGAAAGGAGAGAAAATAATCCAGATTCTCCTGAAAGCCGGTTTTGCCATCAAGAGGAGCAAAGTCAAGGGACCTGCTCGAGAGATCCAGTTCCTGGGAGTGAAGTGGCAAGATGGACGGCGTCAGATTCCTACGGATGTCATCAACAAGATCACAGCTATGTCCCCACCAACCAACAAGAAGGAGACGCAAGCTTTCTTAGGCGCCATAGGTTTTTGGAGAATGCACATTCCTGAGTACAGTCAGATCGTGAGCCCTCTTTACCTGGTCACCCGCAAGAAGAACAATTTCCATTGGGGCCCTGAGCAGCAACAAGCTTTTGCCCAGATTAAGCAGGAAATTGCTCATGCAGTAGCCCTTGGCCCAGTCAGGACGGGACCAGAGGTCAAGAATGTGCTTTACTCTGCAGCCGGGAACCATGGTCTGTCCTGGAGCCTTTGGCAGAAGGTGCCTGGGGAGACTCGAGGCCGACCACTGGGATTTTGGAGTCGGAGCTACAGAGGGTCTGAAGCCAACTACACCCCAACAGAGAAGGAAATTTTGGCTGCCTACGAAGGAGTCCAAGCTGCCTCAGAGGTAATTGGTACAGAAGCACAACTCCTCCTGGCACCCCGACTACCGGTGCTGGGGTGGATGTTCAGAGGAAAGGTTCCTACTACCCACCATGCCACCAGTGCTACATGGAGCAAGTGGATTGCCCTCATCACGCAGCGCGCCCGTATTGGTAAACTGAATCGCCCTGGGATTTTGGAAGTGATTACAAATTGGCCTGAAGGTGAAAACTTTGGTGTCACAGACGAAGAACAAGAACCAGTGACACGGGCTGAAGAGCTCCACCCTACAACCAATTGCCAGCAGAGGAAACACACTATGCTCTTTTCACTGACGGTTCCTGTCGCGTCGTAGGAATGAATCGGAAGTGGAAAGCAGCTGTATGGAGCCCCACACGACAGGTCGCAGAGGCCACTGAAGGAGAAGGTGGATCAAGTCAACTTGCTGAACTCAAAGCCGTTCAACTGGCCCTAGACATTGCAGAAAGGGAGAAGTGGCCAAAGCTCTACCTCTATACTGATTCATGGATGGTAGCCAATGCTCTGTGGGGATGGCTGGAGAGATGGAAAGGGGCTAACTGGCAGCGTCGAGGAAAACCAATCTGGGCTGCTGAAGAATGGAAAGACATTGCTACCCGGGTAGAGAAACTGCCTGTGAAGGTTCGCCATGTAGATGCTCATGTCCCCAAGAGTAGAGCTAATGAAGAACAGCAAAACAATCAGCAGGTAGATCAGGCTGCAAAGATAGGGGTGTCAAAGATAGATTTAGATTGGCAACACAAGGGGGAGTTGTTCCTAGCGCGATGGGCCCATGATGCCTCAGGCCATCAGGGTAGAGATGCCACCTATAAGTGGGCACGAGACCGAGGGGTGGATTTAACCATGGACAGTATCTCTCAGGTTATCCATGATTGTGAGACGTGTGCTGCCATCAAACAGGCCAAGCGGGTGAAGCCCCTGTGGTATGGGGGACGGTGGTCCAAGTACAAGTATGGGGAGGCCTGGCAGATTGACTACATCACACTGCCTCAAACCCGCCAAGGCAAGCGCTACGTGCTCACAATGGTGGAAGCCACCACAGGATGGTTAGAAACCTACCCTGTGTCTCATGCTACTGCCCGTAACACCATCCTGGGCCTTGAAAAGCAGGTCCTTTGGAGGCATGGTACCCCTGAGAGGATTGAGTCAGACAATGGGACTCATTTTAAGAACAGCCTTATCAACTCCTGGGCTAGGGAACATGGCATTGAGTGGGTGTACCATATCCCCTACCATGCACCAGCTGCAGGCAAGGTAGAGAGGTACAATGGACTGTTAAAAACCACCTTGAAAGCATTGGGTGGGGGATCTTTCAAAAACTGGGAGCAGCATTTGGCACAGGCCACCTGGTTAGTTAACACCCGAGGTTCCACCAATCGAGCAGGTCCTGCCCAGTCTGAGTCCCTGAATATAGTAGACGGAGATAAAGTCCCAGTGGCACATATCAGAGGTTTGTTAGGGAGGACAGTGTGGATCAATTCTGCCTCGAGTACAGACAAACCCATTCGTGGGATTGTCTTTGCTCAGGGACCAGGTTGTACATGGTGGATAATGCAGAAAGATGGAAGAACACGATGTGTACCTCAGGGAGACCTGATTGTGGGGTGAGACTCATATGCAAACATCTCAGTTTGCTGGATGTTACTGCCATTGTTTTTACATTAAACCACACAGACATGGGACAGAAGAAAATGTGTAAATGTCGAAAGTCAGAGCAAGTGAGAATGGAAGGGAATGTGTAAGTGTGGAAGGTTTGAGCAGGTGGGAAGGAAGTTCAGTAACATGTTCACGATATGGGATAAGGGGTGGAATGTCGTGGGGACAGGACATTTTCATGCTCATTATCCCAATCGTGGTTTTTGTTCCCTGTCCTCAGTTTGTTTTGTCTTCCTTTCCCCCCCCACCCCCGGGCTGGCTGCTGGCTTGCCGCTTAGCTTGCTTGCTGCTTTGCTTGCTGCTGGCTGCATGCTTTGCTGGCTCTGCTTTCCTCTCTTTTTCCTCTGCTTTTCGCTGGCTTGCTTTTTGGCAATTTTTTTTCCCTTTTTCCCGGTTTCCGTTGTTCCCTTCCCCCCCCCCCCCCCCCCACCGAAGACATCGGAACTACTCCGGGCAGGAGCTCCCCCGGGGTCTGCGAAAGAAGCTGCGTACCCTCTGCGGCGAAGAGAGATAGAGCTCAACCCCCTTGGACTGGTGAAAACATCTGTGGTCGTCTTGGGCTATCTCTCTTGTGCTGGGGAGTGTTTTTTTGTTGTGCCTTAATAAACAAGTTTTTTCCACTTTCCCCGCTGACGGAATTCCTCCCGAACCCGGTGGTGGGGGGGAGGTTGCGGAGGGTTTGGTTTCCTATAGGGGGCTCCTTTGGAGGTGTTTTCCCCTAATTTGTCCAAAACCAGGACACATAGCAACCATCAACATCCCCTGTTGCTATGGTCAGTTTCCATGGCAACCCTCACCTACCCCTGTTCCTATGGTCAGTTTCCATGGCAACCATCATCACCAACCCCTGTTGCTATCGTCAGTTTCCATGGCAACCATCAACATCCCCTGTTGCTATGGTCAGTTTCCATGGCAACCATCACATGCCCTGTTGCTATGGTCAGTTTCCATGGCAACCATCACCAACCCCTGTTGCTATGTTCAGTTTCCATGGCAACCATCATCACCAGTCCCTGTTGCTATGGTAAGTTTCCATGGCAGCCATCATCAGCAACCCCTGTTTCTGTGGCCAGTTTCCATGGCAACCATCATACAATCCCCTGTTGCTATGGTCAGTTTCCATGGCAACCATCATCACCAGCCCCTGTTGCGGTGGTCAGTTTCCATGGCAACCATCAACAGGACCAGTTGCTATGGTCAGTTTCCATGGCAACCATCATGACACCATGTTGTTGTGGTCAGTTTCCGTGGTCACCATCATCAGCAGTCCCTGTTGCTATGGTCAGTTTCCACGGCAACCATCATCACCAAGCCCTGTTCTTATGGTCAGTTTCCATGGCAACCATCATCACAAGCCCCTGTTGCTATGGTCCGTTTCCATGGCAACCATCATCACCAGCCCCTGTTGCTGTGGTCAGTTTCCATGGCAACCATCATCAGCAACCCCTGTTACTGTGGTCAGTTTCCATGGCAAGCATCATCACCAGCCCTTGTTCCTATGGTCAGTTTCCATGGCAACAATCACCAGGCCCTGTTGCTATGGTCAGTTTCCCTGGCAACCATGATCAACAGCCCCAGTTGCTATGGTCAGTTTACATGGCAACCAGCACCAGGACTCATTGCTATGGTCAGTCTCCATGGCAACCATCACCAGGACCCGTTGCTATGGTCAGTTTCCATGGCAACCATCATCACCAACGCATGTTGCTAAGGTCAGTTTCCATGGCAACCATCACATCCCCTGTTGCTAAGGTCAGTTTGCATAGCAACCATCACATCCCCTCTTGCTATGGTCAGTTTCCATGGCAACCATCATCACCAGCCCCTGTTCCTATGTTCAGTTTCCATGGCAGCCACCATCACCAGCTCCTGTTGCTTTCGTCAGTTTCCATGGCAACCACTACCAGGACCCGTTGCTGTGGTCAGTTTCCATGGCAACCAGCACCAGGACTCATTGCTATGGTCAGTCTCCTTGGCAACCATCAGCAGGATACGTTGCTGTGGTCAGTTTCCATGGCAACAACCATCACCAACCCCTGTTGCTATGGTCAGTTTCCATGGCAACCATCATCACCAGCCCTTGTTCCTATGGTCAGTCTCCTTGGCAACCATCATCAACCGCCCCTGTGCCTATCGTCAGTTTCCCTGGCAATCATCACTCGTCCCTGTTGATCTGCACAGTTTCCATGGCAACCACCATTACCTGCCCCTGTTGCTGTGGTCAGTTTCCATGACAACCACCACCAGCCCCGGTTGCAATGGTCAGTTTCCATGGCAACCATCACCAGGACACGTTGCTATGGTCAGTTTCCATGGCAACTATCACCTGCCCCTGTTGCTCTGGTCAGTTTCCATGACAACCATCGCCAGCCCCTGTTGGTATGGTCAGTTTCCATGGCAACCATCATCACCAACCCCAGTTGCTATGGTCAGTTTCCATGGCAACCAGCACCAGGATTGATTGCTATGGTCAGTTTCCATGGCAACCATCACCAGGACCCGTTTCTGTGGTCAGTTTCCATGGCAACCATGACCAGTCCCTGTTGCTATGGTCAGTTTCCATGGCAACCATCATCACCAGCCCATGTTGTTATGGTCAGTTTCCATGGCAACCATCACCTGCCCCTGTTGCTGTGGTCAGTTTCCATGACAACCATCACCATCCGCTGTTGCTATGGTCAGTTTCCATGGCAACCATCATCACAAGCCCCTGTTCCTACGGTCAGTTTCAATGGCAAACATCACCAGCCCCTGTTGCTATGGTCAGTCTCCATGACGACCATCAGCAGGACCCGTTGCTGTGGTCAGTTTCCATGGCAACCATCATCACCAGCCCCTGTTGCTACGGTCAGTTTCCATGGCAACTATCATCACCACCCCCCTGTTGCTATTGTCAGTTTCCATGTCAACCATCATCACCAGCCGGTGTTCCTCTGTTCAGTCTCCATGGCAAGCATCACATCACCTGTTGCTATGGTCAGTTTCCATGGCAACCATCATCACCAGCCCTTGTTCCTATCGTCAGTTTCCATGGCAACCATCACCAGGACCCGTTGCGGTGTTCAGTTTCCGTGGCAACCATCATCACCAGCCCCTGTTGCTGTGGTCAGTTTCCATGGCAACCATCATCACCACCCCCTGTTGCTATGGTCAGTTTCCATGGCAACCATCACATCCCCTGTTGCTACGGTCAGTTTCCATGGCAACCATCACCAGCCCCTGTTGCCATGGTCAGTTTCCATGGCAACCATCACCAGGACCCGTTGCTGTGGTCAGTTTCCATGGCAACCATCATCACCATCCTCTGTTCTATGGTCAGTTTCCATGGCAACCATCACTGGCCCAGTTGCTATGGTCAGTTTCCATGGCAACAATCACCAGTCCCTGTTGCTGTGTTCAGTTTCCATGGCAACCACCACCACCAGCCCCTGTTGCTATGGTCAGTTTCCATGGCAACCATCATCACCAGCCCCTGTTCTTATAGGCAGTTTCCATGGCAACCATCATCACCAGCCCCTGTTGCTGTGGTCAGTTTCTATGACAACCATCACCAGGTCCCTGTTGCTATGGTCAGTTCCAATGGCAAGCATCATCACCAACCCCTGTTGCTGTGGTTAGTTTCCATGGCAACCATCGCATCCCCTGTTGCTATGGTCTGTTTCCATGGCAACCATTACCAGGACTCATTGCTATGGTCAGTCTCCATGGCAACCATCACCAGGACCCGTTGCTATGGTCAGTCTCCATGGCAACCATCACATCTCCTGTTGCTATGGTTAGTTTCCATGGCAACCATCACCAACCCCTGTTCCTATGGTCAGTTTCCATGGCAACCATCTTCACCAGCCCCTGTTGCTATGATCAGTTTCCATGGCAACCATTCCCATCCCCTGTTGCTATAGTCAGTCCCAGGGCAGCTCCATGGAGACCCCATGCCAGGGGTGGTTGCCATGGGCACCAGCTCAGGCCTGGAGCCAGAGCCCGTTGCCATGGCAACCATTGGCAGTCCCATCCCCAGGGTCATGGGATCCCAGAGCCACAGAATTGGCTGAGCTGGGAGGGACCCATCAGGATCCTCGAGTCCAACTGCTGGCCCTGCACAGGACACCCCAACAATGCCAGCCTGGGCCTGGCAGCGCTGTCCAAACGCTGCTGGAGCTCAGAGAGCCCTGGAGCTGTCACCCTTCCCTGGGCAGCCTGGGCAGTGCCCCAGCAGCCTCTGGGCAAAAACCTTTTCCTGAGATCCAACCCGAGCCTGCCCCGACTCAGCTGCAGCCGCTCCCTCCACTCCTGTCCCTGGGCACCAGAGTGAAGAGGTTCCCACAGCCCCAGCCAGGGACCCTCTCCCAAGGCTGTTGCCGTGGCCACCAAGGCTGACACCAGCTGGGATGCTCGGTTTCCACGGGCCGGGGTTCAGGAATGGGATTCCCCAATTTCCTGCTCCCACTAAAACTGCGCTGCCGCTCGCTGCCCTCCCACCTCCCATGGAAAGCACAAAAGGCAAAGATCCCAGGCTGGGATAAGAACAATTTACTTGGAATATCAATGAGACAAGGAACAAACAGGAACAGAAACAATATTGATAACAGAAGGGATAAGAAAAACTATTTACAGGGAAAACTACATCACCACCAACCGTCCCATCCCAGCCACGTATTTCCTCCTGCCTGGAAAGGACACCCTTCTCCTCAGGGACAGAGAGAGAGAGTCCCTTTCCTGCCCCTGGCAATGACCTGAGGTGGGAGTGAATGTCATGACAGGGCCATGGCCAGACCTCCATGTTCTTCACTCCCACATAATGCCATTGGCAGGGGCAGGAGAAGGTACAGGTGTCTTCCCAGCATGGATCACAGGGAACATGGGTCACCAGGGCTCTTCCCACTGTGGGTTCTCCAGTGGGAGATGAAGCTGGAGCGGTGCATGAAGCTCTTCCTGGAGTTGGGGCATTTGCAGGGCTTCCCCTACCGGTGACTCCACTGCTTTCTGGTCAAGTTAAAGCTCTGGGGGAAGTTCTTCCCACACTAGGGACACTCGCAGGGCCTCTCCCCGGTGTGGATGCGCCGGTGCCTGACAAGTGTGGAGTTGTGCTTGAAGCCCTTCCCGCAGTCAGGGCAGCGGAAGGGCCTCTCCTTGGTGTGAATCCGCTCATGCAGGAGGAGATTGGAGCTGGTCTGAAACCTCTTCCCACATGTGGGGCACTCGTAAGGCCTCTCCCCGGTGTGGATGCGCCGGTGCCTGACGAGGTGGGAGTTGCGCTTAAAGCTCTTCCCGCAGTCAGGGCAGTGGAATGGCCTCTCCTCTGTGTGACTCCGCTGGTGGCAGAGGAGATCTGAGCTGCTGTGAAACCTCTTCTGACACTCAGGACACTCCTAGGGCCTCTCCCCAGTATGGATACGTTGGTGGATGATGAGGTTGGATCTGCAGTTGAAGCCCTTCCCACACTCCCCACACTCGTAGGGCCATTCCCCGGTGTGGATCACCTGGTGCCAGATCAGGTGGGAGCTCTGGCTGAAGCTCTGCCCACCTTCGTGGCACAGGGTGGGTCTTTCCTCCTCAGAGCACCCTGGGCTGGCTTTGCAGCCCCTCCTCCTGTGGAATCTCTGGGGCTTTTCCTTCCCGTTGGATTCCTGTGCCATGGAGCTGCTCAAAACAGCCTCTGCCACGAGGTTCTGCCATGGGGATTTGTCCTCCCTTATCTCCATCCTCAGCTCCTGGTCTGGGGGAGGAAGGACAAGGAGAGGAAGGGATTTGCCTCCGTGACAGAGGGAAGGGGAAGGAGATCCCCCCAGTGCATTCCCAGCAGGACGGCGGAAATAGGAAATTAAAATCAAAGCAATGATACAGAAACCCTGGCTTACACAGACAGAGTCAGGAGATAACCTGACACACTATTGGTCAGGGTGGTGGTAGCCATCTGATGAAATGGTGGCTGCAGTCCTGTTGGAGTGATGAACGTGATTCTGTCAAAGCAGGGATCCTGTAGAAGGGTCTGGTCTTCCTCTGAAGGTCCAGTGGTGGTTATGGAGCTCTTGTCCTCTGGGAATCCAGTAGGCAGGGTGGTCCTGGTGTTGCAAGGGTGAGATTAGATCCAGGTAGGAATGCTTGGTTCCTCCCCCTGGGCGGAGCATCCCACAATGGGATGATGTAATTTTATCAGTCCTGCAGTGACACTCAATGGCCCATTAACAGAAGATGGCCCCTGGAGGGCGTTATCAGGGCTGAGTCATGGAAGAGATAAAGAACACTGCCCCACCTGTTTATAGCAGTTCATGAAGATGGTGACTGAAAACATACTTTTGGTTACATCTTACATTGTCACCTGAAACAGTGAGGCAATCCCTGCTTGGGGTGGGGGGTGAACACCAACCCCCTTACCCAAACTGGCTCTGGTGTAAAACCCCCACCCCAGGAAGGCCACACACACAGGGGACAATGTCACACTTGCCCTGCCCCAGGGGAGGTCTCTGTCCCTGTCACTCCCTTGCTCTCCCCCCATTTCTCCTTCCTTCCATCTCTCTCTCTACCTCATATTTACTGTTCAATAAAATCCACTTTGGATTTGGTCTCCTTAGCACCTTAATTGGGGCAGAGGCATCTCTCTAACAATTTTATTAACCAGATTGTTGTGGGTATTCTCAGCTCAGTCAGAGAGAAAGAGAAAGGTTTTCTAACCAGGCGACAGCCTGGAAAGCAGGTGGGGAGAGAATGTAAATAATTTTCTAATCTACCTTGTTATTCACATTGTTTATAGGTATGTTCTGCCTCTGTGCGTCATTCACTGCACACCAATGGTGTGAAGTGTTTTTACTCTAAGACCAATGAAATTAGTCTTCTCAATGTTCTCTATATATAGAGGGGTGCATTTGAAATAAAGGAGAGAGTTCATTTTCTTTGCCTTCTGATCTGGAGTTCTCTGTTCCCGTCCTGCTCAACAGCGTCAGATTGTGATATTATTTTGGCACAGTGAGTTCAGGGCACTGTTCTCTGACACCAAGTGCCTTTGACAACAGCATGGTTCCCTCCTCTGAGGAGGTTCTGGCTTTTTCTGGAGGAACTCTTGGAAACTTGGACGCAGGTTCCTCTGAGCGACTTATGGGAGAACTTATGAGGAAAATGGCTGTTGTGGCTGGCCAGTGTAAAGAAAATATTTTGTTGTCCTTCCTTGAAAAGTTTGTTCAAATCACTGGAGGAAAGGGAGCAAATGATATCAGCAAGACTGACAAGGAGCATTCACCACAAGGTGAGGAAAACAAGGCTGCCAGAAGTCCTACAAGAAGCCCAGCTCAAGTAGCTAAATTCCCAAATAACTCCCAAATTCACAGGCTTGGGGGCTTTGCCAAATGTGAGAATCATTATTTTCTTCGTCCCTGTCACCTTTTTGACAGATACACTAAACTTTCCCTTCCTTTTAATAATCTGTATTGGGCCGAATTTCCACTTTTCTTTTCTCGGAACCTGCCAGCAGCTGAGCTGGAGCTGTGCAGGAATTGATGAAATTTGGAATTGCCACAGAATTGCTTCTATTGTCGGTTTGTTCATGTTTGGGATTTGTCTGCCTTTCCATCACAAGTGACTTGTGGGAAGAGCAAATATTCCTCAAGGCACTTTATGTAGCCTTAAGTTTGATTTCTGCCTAGTTTATTTTGTCCAGTGCCCAGGGGATGCTCGAGGGGTCTTTGTGCCTCTTGCCCTGGGAGATGCTTGGGAGGGACTTGGGGGGGTTGTCCCTGCCCCTGTCACCCCAGGCCATTCCCTAGGCGGTGTCTCTGTCCCTGTCACCCCAGGCCATTTCCCAGGGGGTCTCCATCATTCTCAGCCCAGGGAATGCCTGGCGGTTCTCTCTCCCTCTCACCCCTGTGCCAGGGGGTGCTCCAGGGATTCTCTGTCCCTCTCAGCCCAGGGAATGCTCGGGGGTCTCTGTCCCCTCACCCTGGGGGATACTCGGGGTCTCTCCATCCCTCTGGCCTCAGGGAATGCTTGTGCAGGGCTGGGGACCAGGGGCTCTGTGTCCCTCTTACCGCTGAGGGTGCTCGGGGCTGGGGGGGCTCTCCGACCTTCTCATCCCTGAGGAGGCCAGGGGGGTCTCTGCCCCTCTCAGCCCTGGTGTGACCCCGCCCAGACATCATCGGGGTCAGAGGGACAGAGACACCCCCAAACCCCCAGAAGGGCTGAACCTGGGATTTGATTTGGGATGAGGATTTAGGAAGGGGCTGGAATTGGGGCTGGGGTTGGAGTTGGGGCTGAGATTTGGGTTAGAGCTGGGATTGGGGCTAAGGCTAGACATGGGATTGGCTTTAGGGCTGGGGTTGGGATTGGGTCTGAGGCTAGGTGAGTCTGGCACTGGGATGAGATTAAATACAGAACTGTGAGTGTGTCTAAACATGGAGTGAGATTGAGACCAGGATCAGGGTCAGGTTTGGGACTGAGCACACGCAGAGCGGGACAGGGGGGATGTCACTGCAGGATGTCCCTGGCATCGTCCCAGTCCTCGTCAGGCACCTCCAAACATGGGGGGCAGCTGGGTGCTCTGAGATCCAGGTGCTTCCACGCTGCCCCTCAATACCAGGGAAGCATTCCCTGAGGGCAGCCCTGAATGTGACCCCTGGGGCTCTGGGATCAGCCCTCACATCCCTGTGGGAGCAGCTGCAGACATCATGAGAGATTTCCCCCCCGCCCTCATTCCTGTGGAAGGGTGAAGCTCAGCTGTCCTTTCCTTCTGATGCCCTCTACTCTCCTCAGCTGAGGATGTCAAACTCCCCAGGAGCAGGAAGTCCCCATTCCCTGTTTCCTTGTGGCTGCAGCCTGGAACATCCACTCAGAACGAAGAACTTTCTGACAGCCCTGCTGAATGACACCGGGAGGAGGTTTGTGAGAAAGGAAATTGTATTTTGATAGGAAATAAAGCTACAAAATTATTTCTTTTGTCCCATTCCTTTTCAGTCAGTTGCAGTTCTGTTTTCAGAGTGCCACCTTCTCAGCTGATTGTGTTTGTGTCCTCCTTTCTCTCCTGCCTCTCTTTGCCTGCTCTGTTTCTCTCTCAGTGCCTCCCTTGACCCAGGGCAGCTCCCATCAAAGACCCTGCCCTGATTTAATTCCCAATCCATGAGCTACAACAACCATGGGTGAAGTTATGAAGGCTGGCAGTGAAATGTCACTGGAGGATCTCGCTGCACTTGGCTTTTGGCTCTTCCATAAGAGCTTTGCCTTCAAGAGCAGGAACACCTTTTCCTGGCTGGGAACTGGAATTCCAGCCCCTGGGAGCGTGTCCCATGGATCCCAGATGGGCATTCCTGAGGCTCCCAGGGTGCTGCTCCTGCCGTGCCTCCCAAGGAGCCGTGCAGGGCCGGGGACAAGGTGCAGCAGCTGTGTGAGCTCCCAGAGCATGCAGCAATGGTGGATTTGCCGGGCATTTCCCAGCACATTCCCAGCTGGAAGCAGAGGGAAGAAGGAAAGGGAAGCGAGTCCCTGACAGAATCCTGGAACTATTGGGGTAGGAAAGGACCCTGCCCGCGGGTTACGATCCCGTGAGGGAGTGTCACGATCCTCTTGGATGAGCAGGGAGTCATGATGGCTCATTTACCAATCCCAAAAGTGCAAAAAAGGCAAACAGCATCAGAGGGCCATCAGTTTAATCACAACAAATGCACCTTTATTATAGAGTGCAAACAACAAATGCAATAGAGGGGACAGAAAGGAAATAAAGGATAGAAAGAAAAGGAGGGGAAAGGGGACTATAGGTAGCAAAGCAGACAAAATCCTCACTGGTCTGAACAATGGAGATATGTCTTGTCGCATCGGGGAGAACCTGAAAATCTTGGTTATCTCAGAGGTCTTCCCCTGAGAATGGGGGGAATGGGCAAAAGACAATGAAAGTCTATTGAAATCGTTGAAGGGGAACAGGTACAATGAAGAATAAGTCCACTGAAGCCACTGAGGGGGAACAGGCCATGTTATCAGCCGTGAGCGAGAGCCGTTGTCTTCTTGGTCCATCAACCACACCTGGGCAAACATCTCCCATTGATCAGGCCAGCCCTCCTCCCTGTGGTAGGGGTCTCAGTCTCAGTCCTTGGGAGGGGCTTCAATCTCTGTCTGTCACAGTGGTCATGAGGCAGATTGTGGCAAGCACATTTCTCTCTCTCTCTCAGGATTTTTTATTGAGGTGCACAGAGAGAAATGAAAGAGAAAAACAAGGAGCAGAAATAGAAATTGTTTTCTCTTTCATTTCTCTCTGTGCACCTCCATAAAAAAATCCCGAGAGAGAGAGAAATGTGCTTGCCACATATCACCGTTTTAGTATAAATTAAAAAAGATAAAATAAAAAAACTGTATCTGCAATTCTTCTGCAGGGCCCTGCAAAAGAGAGCAAACACATCTCAAGGGGTCCCCTTATCAATTTGCTAGTTATCAATCAAAAGCCAAATCAAATGCTGATGTGGAATGTTCAAAGAGATCCTTTACCTGCAAACCATCTATCAAATCTCTAAAACAAAACTTACAACATAAAAACCCAAACAACAATTAAAAGAATGCTCAAATTTCAAAGTCCAAACAGCTGATTCTCAGGAGAAGGTGTCCATTGATTGGAAACGTTGATCTTGACATCCTCAAAAGTCCTTCTCAATGCTGAAACAGAGAACTGCTGAATCCTGAAACAAAACAACTGAAGGAAGTCCAAACAACAATTAAAAACCCATAATCAAACACCAAATGTGACATCATATAATTATCTAATACCAAAACACTGAATGGCATCCCAGAGACTGCAACAACCAACTCTGGGCTGATCGTCAACCATGCAAAAATACCTTTCTTGTGCAAAAAACCATCACCAAATTAAAAAAAAACTGAAAAAATCTCTGAAATGCCATGGTCAAAACTCTTAAATCAACCATTTTTTTCTTGTTTTTTGTCTTTCCAACCACCTCTATTTAATTAATCTTAAATCTAATTTTTTTTTTTTTTTTTTTAATCTCGGAATCAGAATGCCCAGCAAGTAGCAGGCTTTGAGACCCTGTGCAGCTGGCGGCCCCGGTCCATGCGGGCGGAGCCAAGATCCCCAACCCGGCCGTGGGGGGCACACGGGGCCCTCCGGCCGTGGGGCTGGACCAATCGGTCCCAGCCCGACCGGCGGGGCGGGATCTTCATCTTCACAGCCCGGCCCCACCACGCGGCCAGTGTCACGGCAAGTCTTCCAGCATCGTGTTCATCCCGCACCGCGCCTGGCCGTGGCCGCAGCCACAGCCTCTCAGGACGCGTTTGCCCCCGCCCCTCAAACGAGGGCATGACACAAGAACTGCCCCAGGGCTCAGCAGAGAAGGTGTTTTCCCCAGAGAAATGTTGATTCTCAGGACCTGCGGCACGGTTGGGCCGGCACGCAGCTCTCTGACCCCTGGCCGCAGCACCCCCACGCTCTCCGGGCACAAGACCAGCGGCAGCATTCCCAGAACTCATCCCCCCTGCCCCCCAAACGTGAGCGGGAGGGGCGAGGGGCCTCGAGCTCCGGCGAGAATCCCCCACCCAAGCAAGAATTGGACCAAGAAAACACTGTTCCCCAGAAAGGCACTAAACTTCATCACTTTCACTTTCGCGGCAGCTGCAAGGAGCTGCCGAGGAGCGGCAGCAGCAGAGAACAGGCTGGGAGGGGACCCCGGGCTGATTGGAGTCGGCGGGGTCCGCTCTAACGCGGCCCCGGGCTGCTGCTGCTCGCTGCTGTTGCTGTTGGCAGCGCCTGGCGACCCGGCGAAAGCCGCGGGAGGCGGCGGGGCAGCCGGGACCAGCGGGGCCGGCGCGGGGGTCGCTGCGGGCGGCGTCTCCGCCCCTGCCGAGGTGGCTTCAGGCCGGCTCTCAGCGGCGGGTGCGTCTCCCAGCTCCGAATGGGCAGGAGGAGGAGGAGGCACGGCTGCAGGCGGGGAAACCGGCGGGCGGAGCGGCGTCTCCGCCTCCGCCGGGAGCGGCCCCGCACCCTCCGAAGGGGCGTGGAGGCGGGGCTCGCACGCTGCAGGAGGAGGAGGAGGAGGAGGCTCCCTCTGCGCAGAAGCAGAAGAAAACTTCTGAGCCACGGACCAAGGCTCTGCCCCCGCCTTTTTGCGGGGGGGCACCTGCAGCAAAGACTGGATTATTGGAAAAGGGGTCCATTTCTGGACTATCGGAAGAAGCTCTAATTAAACTCTCATGGCCTGGGGTGACAGGAACAGGGGCACCCCTTGGGGTGGCTATTGGGGTCATTTGTGGTGCTGGGAGGGGGTTTGGGTTGGGGGTTAGGGTGACTGGGAGTCATTGGGATCATACTGGGAGGGATTGGAACCACGGCAATGGCCTGGGCTGGGTGATGTGGGGCCTCAGGGAGCGCAGGGAGCACTGTGACCCTGCGGGGCCCGATGGAACCAAGGGGACATTGTGACACTTGGGGGCCCAGCCTGGCGGTGGGGTGTTTTGGGAGCCCCGGGGTGCCCAGGGCAGCAGAGCAGAGCCCCTGGCTCAGGGGCAGCAGCTCCCCGGGACACCCTGGGCGGGCGGGTGGCAGGGGATGCCCGGGGAGAAGAGGAAGCCAAGGCCCAGCGCCCCAAGGGCGGCACCGGCTGAGGGACGGGGCAGGAGGGAGAGGCCGCTGCTGGGACTGTGCTGGGGCTGCCTAGCAATGAGCCAAAGTTGTGTGACATCACAGGGGCTGTGTGACATCACAGGGGGCTGTGTGACATCACAGGGGAACATGTGACATAGTAGAGTTGGCTTTGTCACGTCACAGGGGGCTGTGTGACATCACAGAACTGGCTGTGGGACATCACAGGGGGCTGTGTGACACCTCAGGTGCCTCTGTGATGTCACAGGGGCTGTGTGACATAATAGAGTTGGCTGTGTGACATCCCAGACTGGCCAGTGACATCACAGGGGTGGTGTGACATCATGGGGTGGCCGTGTGACATCACAGGGACTGTGTGACATCAGAGGAGGATGTGCAGCATCACAGGAGGCTGTGTGAAATCACAGGGGGCTGTGTGACATCACAGCAGCTGTATGAGGTCACTGGGGAGGTCACTCTACCCTGACCTCTCCTCACAGTTTTATTGTTTGGAGCTCCTGAGAATCTCTTGTTGGTATTTCTCCAGTGAGTCCAACTCCGAGGACACAAATAATTGTAATTCCTTTCAAATGTCTCCTTGAAAGAGTTTTTTAGTGGATGGGGGTCAGGGCTTGTCTGTCCTGCTTGGCACAGCCCAGGCAGAATTTCACAGCCCCATTCCACGCTCCATTTCCCAGCTGGAGCCGCTGGTGCCTCTGAGTTCTGCTGCCCCAGCCCCAGGGACGCTCTCCTTGTCTGCCCATTCCCCCACGGTCTCTGGGCAGGGATGGCCTCAGTGGGGGCTGCTGACATCCTCAGCACCTTGGAGGCTGCTGCTGAATTTTACTGCTCCAGAGGCTTGTTCAGCTTTCAGATTTCAGAAGCCTATTCCAAGTGAATACAATATATTAAAAAAAAGAGAGAAAATATGTTTTAGGTCCTGTTTAGTTTTTTTTCCCTGTTAATACATTGATAAGTGCATTCTCCAATTGGCACTGAATCCAAGTACCTTCTCATGCAGTTTGAATAGATATGAAAATCAAGACCCTTTATGGCTGACAATCAATCAGACTCTGTCCCTACCCCTACCCCACCATTTCCCCCATCCAAGCCCTGGCACTCAGAGCAGCCTTGTGCAAATCTGAGCTCCCTCCAGCCCAGGCTGCACCTGCAGCTTTCAGCTCCTTGGCTCCAACTCCCACCTGCTTTCCCTGGACAAGGAGCTGTCCGAGACACAGAGGGATGTTCATTTATTGCCAGCCAACAAAGCCGCGGGAAGGCACAGCTCCATCAAATGCAAAAGACATTCCTCTGCTGGCTATTAACTCCACTGTGCACAGCAGACAGTCTCAGAGCAATGGAAAACACCTTCTGTGCCCAGCACAGATCCCAAGGTGCCCCCAAACCCTCCCTGCCCCAGTTCTGCCCAGATTTGCTCTTTGCACACACGAGTCACAGGCTGAAGGCAGGAGCTCCCTCCATGGCCAGAGGGAGGAAAAGAGGGAAAGTGGATGAAGAGGTCTCCTGTGCAGAGCCAAGGTCCAAGTGCCCCTGCAGTGGGAACCACAACTCATCAGGTTTGTGTCCTTTGGGCTCAGGGTCTGGTGACACTCAGAGGCACAGAAAGGTTTCTTGCCAACAAACACAGGTTGAACATTTGAACAGTTTAATAACCATCCCAGCTCTTCCCTCAGCTCTCTGGGATGTCCCAGCAGCATCTGACATGTCCCCCATCCCCAAGGGATTTCTGTACAGGAACAGTTTTAGACAAAGACATAAGAAAAGGTAATTCTGTAATAGATATAAACACAATGAGGATGTTGTCTAATGTGATATTTATTTGAACTTCAGAAAGATCGGACAACTCCCTGAAGCTCAAAGCATGAAACCAGTCAGTGGAGAGGCACTTGAATGACCAGAAAGCATCTGGAGGAGGAAATCTGGGAGCAGCAGGAAGTACATAGATCCAGCTGGTCTAGTGAAGAGACGGCCTTAGACATGGCCATTTAAACAGGAGAGCGGGAAACACCTGAAGGAAGAGGGAGAGGAAATAATAAACAGAATATTGGCGACACAATTAGAAGGCAAGATCAGTATTTTTCCTCTTGCCATTAGTACACCTCCAGGAAATTCCTGTTCCTGATGGGAAAACTTTGCCATTTTTTAAAAGTACTCAAGTGACACAGATAATAAAAATATGCTTGTATATTATGAAATGTACAGGTACTAACACCTGTGCCCCTTTCCAGGCAGTCATCAGTTGTGTGCCCATGAAAAGGCAGTGCCACTTGTGCCCTGAGGTGCCCAGCTGGGATTGGATCTCTCAGAGAAGAGCTGAGGGAGAGCAGAGCACCTTGCCAGCTGCAGGTCCCTGCCAGCCCTGCAGGGCTCCTGTGCCATCAACATCTGCTCTGCTCCAGGCTGAAACAGGGCCCAGCACGGTGCCGGGATCATCCGAGAGCTGAGGTGTGTGCTGGAATTCCATGCCCTCCCCATGGCGCAGCAGCCCTGCATTTCCCTGCTCCAGCCTTGGTCTCCAGCACAGCCATGGAGGCTCTTTGGGCTCCTGAGTGTTCCTGCAGCCCCCAAGGGCAGCCGAGCTCTGCCTTTGGCACAGTCAGCCCTGGCCAGCGCAGGCCACGCTCAGCAATTCCTTGTCTGTGCCCGGCCTTGCTGCCAGCCCCGGCAGCGGCTGCGTGGCCCCTTGGTGGCCCTGTGCTGGCCCAGCCATGGTGCCACAGCCCCTGTGCAGGCCCAGCCCAGGACAGGAGCATTGCGGCTGGGAACGGCCCCTGTGCCGTGGTGCCCACGGCAGCCTTGGGGCTCTGTGCCCCATGGCCTCCCTGCTGGGCAGCCTCTGCCAGCTCCTGCCCAGCCCGTGGCACCTGTGGGGCTGCACAGACAGCCCTGCCCCGGGCTCTGCCGGCCTCTGGGCCAGCAGAGAGGCCGGCCAGGGCTGGCCATGGCCGGGAACAGGCCCTGAGCCCCGCAGGAGGATGGAGCTGGGCCACAGCCAAACTCAGCCCAGGCCAAAGCTGGGCTCAGCAGCCAGGGCTGCCAAGGGCTGGGGACAGAGGCTGGCGCTGACAAATGTCCTGGGCCCCCTCCCTGCTGTGTCCCTGCCCCCAAGGGCACAGAGCAGCCTCCTCTCTCGGGCACTTGCCTGTTTTCAATGCCTTGCACAGGCGCTGGCCCTGCCCCACAAGGCCTGGGCTGAGTCCTGCCCCTGCACGCTCAGCCAGGCTGAGATGGACACTGATGGTTTCTGGGCCAGGCTCTCGGAGCCCAGCCCAGCTCCCTGCAAGCTCTGCCAGCTGCCCTGAGCTCTGTGCAGCACCAAGGGCCTCTCCCCAGCACAGCCCAGCCGGCTCTGGCCCCACAGCTCTGCTCAGGCCAGGCTGCTCTGGCCACTGGCCCCACGGCCTCAGCCCCTGGCAAGGGCACAGCAGCAGCTGCAGCTCAGCCAGGACTCAGCCCCAGCCATGGGGGAAGGGGCTTGCCCAAGGGAAAGGAGGCTCCTTGGGTGCCCTGCTCCCCTCGGGCTGAGGTGCTGAGAGCTCTGCAGCCCCTGCTGCCATCCCATCTGCCCAGGCCAGCACAAGAGCCCCGGCCTTGGGGCCCTCCAGAGCTGCTCCTGCTCCAGGCCCAGGGCCCATCCCAGAGCTGGGGCAGCCACAAAGCTGTGCCCATTTCTGTTCATTCCTGCTCTGATGGCAATAGTACAACAATTTTTAAAAGTTGTGGAATATTCATTTATTTCACCTAAATACAATGTGAGACTCCCTGCCTACACGATGTTTCTGGGTCACACAAGAAGGAGGGATAATTGAGATTAAGAGTGTAAATAATAGCATTTCTTTTAATATAACAGAATCAAAAGCAGAAAAAAAATTAAAATCTACATAAGGGCAGATTTGGCCTCTGATGACATACACTGAAAGTTGCTGTCAGAGGAAAGCAGGCATTCTGTGGCTTCTTCTGGTGGGTTACCTCCACTGGAGTCCACGTGCCTACCAAGCCGTGCTAGCACTCCCCTCTTTGGCTGGGCAGGGGAGAGAAAATAATATGGGAAAGAAATTGTAGATTGAGGTAAGGCAGTTTTCTGTAGCAAAAGAGGAAGTTTTTACATGCACCAGCAATGAGAAAAAACCCAATAATTTTATTCTCTCCTTCCCGTCAGCAAGTGATGTTCAGCCACTTCCCAGGAAGCAGGACTTCAGCAGGCAGAGTGGTTGATCAGGAAGGCAAACACTGTAGATAGGAAATGCCCCCTATTCCTCCTCCTTCCTTAGCTTTTACACCAGAACTAATGCCATACAGCCTGGAATATCCATTTGGTTAATTTGGGTCGCTGGCCTGGTGTCCCTTGCCAGGATCTGACCCACTCGCAGCCCCTTGATGGAGGGAGAATGCTGAGACACAGCAGGAGCCAAACCAGGGGTGTGTTTCCGGCTCCTTTCTGGCTCCCAATGCAAAGCACTGTGAGGGCTGTTATGGGACAGTGAAAAGTCTGAAAAGCATCCAGTCACAGCTTTCCTGAGAGATTTCTTGAGCTCCTGGTTCCTCAGGCTGTAGATGAGGGGGTTCAGGGCGGGAGGCACCACCGAGTACAGAACTGACAGGGCCAGATCCAGGGATGGGGAGGAGATGGAGGGGGGCTTCAGGTAGGCAAATGTGTCAGTGCTGATAAACAGGGAGACGACGGCCAGGTGAGGGAGGCAGGTGGAAAAGGCTTTGTGCCGCCCCTGCTCAGAGGGGATCCTCAGCACAGCCCTGAAGATCTGCACATAGGAGAAAACCATGAACGCCAAACAGCCAAAGCCAAAAAAGAAAGTGACTACAAGAAGCCCAAATTCCCTTAAGCTAGAGTGTGAGCAGGAGAGCTGGAGGATGTGTGGGATTTCACAGAAGAACTGGCCCAGGGCATTGCCATGGCACAGAGGCAGGGAAAATGTATTGGCCGTGTGCATGAGAGCATTGAGAAAGGCACTGGCCCAGGCAGCTGCTGCCATGTGGGCACAAGCTCTGCTGCCCAGGAGGGTCCCGTAGTGCAGGGGTTTGCAGATGGACACGTAGCGGTCGTAGCACATGATGGTGAGAAATGCAAATTCTGATGCAATGAAAAAGGCAAAGAAAAATACCTGTGCAGCACATGCTGAGTAGGAGATGGTGCTGGTGTCCCAGAGGGAATTGTGCATGGCTTTGGGGACAGTGGTGCAGATGGCGCCCAGGTGGCTGAGGGCCAGGTTGAGCAGGAAGAAGAACATGGGCGTGTGCAGGTGGTGGCCGCAGGCTCCAGCGCTGATGATGAGGCCGTTGCCCAGGAGGGCAGCCAGGGAGATGCCCAGCAAGAGGCAGAAGTGCAGGAGCTGCAGCTGCCGCGTGTCTGCCAGTGCCAGCAGGAGGAAGTGGCTGATGGAGCTGCTGTTGGACATTTGCTGTGTCTTGGCATGGATATCTGCAGAAAAAGTAATATGGAATAGTTCAGTTTGTGGAATATTTGAAATATCCCAGCACAGCTTGGGGCCCTGTTCCCGGTGCTGGGCCCTGCCAGTTCTGCCAGAGCCCAGCCCAGCCCTGGGGGCTCAGCTCTGCCCTGCAGACCCCTCCCAGCTCCGGCACTGCCCAGGAGCAGCTCTGGCCCTGCATGCTCTCATGGCAACATCAGAGCAGCCCTGAGGAGGCTGGCAAAGCGACACTGATGCTGCCAGTAAGAGGACCCTGTGCTGATTTCTGTCACTGCCCGGTTTATTCAGATCAGAGAGAATTTTTTTTTTTTATTTTTCACAACATGAACAAAGAGATGAATATCTAAGTGCAATTTCCCATTCATGCCACCCAGAGATGTAGATTAAAAAAGCAGGATTTTTCTTTTTTATGCAGCCCCTGCCTTGCTGTGCTCATCACTTCATCTACTAGGAAACACCCTGGAGGTAAATGTCATGCTGGGAGCAGTCCTGAACAATGCAGCATCCTCACCACACAACAAGAACACTTCCAAATCCTACCAGCTGTCTCCTGCCACCCAGATCTTGTCCCCCAGTGCTGGGAGCAGCTACTAGGGCTGGCTGAGAGCTGCCCCTGGCAGGCAGCAGAGTCCCTGGCCCAGCACAGTGCCCTGGGCTGCAGGACCCTGCTCTGCAGGACAGCCCTGGGCACCCCTGGCTGCTCTGCACAAGAGAGAATCAGAGAATGTACTCACAGGGGCTGTGGGCATTGGGATGTTCCAGCTTGAGGAGATCACTGCAGGAGCTGCAGCTGCCTTGTCCTGCAGCCAGAGGTTCCTGTGCCAAGGGCTGGCAGTGATTCTGCCCCAGGCACTTCTCAGCACCTTCCCAGCCCTGACTGATTGAAGCTCTCTGTGCCTCTGGGCTGTGCCCCAGCACTGCTGGGCTGGGAGAGGAGCTGCTCCTCAGGAGAAATGTCTTTTTGAAGCTTTTCTTGGTTGCCAGGAGCTGCCTCTGTGCCAGGACCCCATCCCAGCTCAGCAGCACAGACACAGCACCAGGACTTGAATGACCCTCTGGGGCTTTGGTGTTGTTTACATCAGACTCAGTCCCTGAGAGTGTCTTCAAAAAACTTCTCAAGAACTCAAAAGTTAAATTTAAACACCAAAGTTTCTTGAAGTTTTAATGGGTCCCACTGAGGGACATGACTGAGAAAGTGTCCCCAGGCTCCAGTTAGAGCAGAACACTGGAGGTAGTGATGACAGGTGGGGAGAAACAGGGCAAAGGTGTCTCTGGTGCTGAGCACACCTGGATGTGTTTCAGGAATGCAAAGGGCCAAGGCTGAGCCCCAGCCCCTGGCAAGGCAGATCCTGTCCCTCCCTCCTTGCTCAGGGCTCTTCCCGGGATGGGCACTGGCATGTGGGGATGTGCAATGCCAAGGGCAGGACCATGGGGCGGCCCCTGCCAGGCTGCTGAGCAGGGACAAGGAGGCAATGAGGCCCCAGGCCTGCAAGGGTCACTTGTCCCCTCCTGGCCTCAGGCCCAGGGCCAGCAGCCACGGCCAAAGTGCTGCACAGGTTGGCTCTGTCAGGGCCTTGCAGCTGCTGCACATGCCTGTGCCCTCTGCAGCCCAGGCTGTCCTACGGTGTCCCTGCCCTGCGCCTCTGTCCCTGCCGGCTGTCCTCATCCCCCGGCTGCCCAACTGATACTGAATCAGCCAGATAGAAACCTTCTAACACAATCTGGCTATTAGAAAGTGTTCTGCCAATCAAGAGGGGAGATTTAAAGAACACAGACACCAATGGAAAGAATGGTCTTCTTTTACTATGAACATAAAGACAACACAAAAGTAAAATGACATATTCAATAAATATATCAGTTGGCTTTAGCAACAAGCCAATGTCAGCAAGCACCTAACCATTACTGTGGGAGAGAAAGGAGCATGATTGCCAAAGATACATCACCAATTGCCTAAATACTTTTCCACCATCCAGAGTCTGCAGTCGCTGGGGAGCCCCGTTTCACAGTGAGGATCTGGAGAACCCTTCCCAGCAACTGGCAAAATCCTGCACTGTGCATCCACCCATAGGTGAGCTCTCCAAATTCACCCCAAAAGCGAGTCCAGCTTTTATAGGCCCAAATCAGTGACTCAAAGTGACTTGATTCTATTTTTAGCACAGGAACTCCTGGATCTGATAGCACACATCCAGACCAGCAGGGACCAGGGTTTGGCCAGAGCCCAGACCTCAGATGGGAGGGTTTTCCCCTAAAATACCCTACAAAAAAGCCTCTATTCATGTCAACTGGGAAAGTTCCTTCTTGCAGATAACTACACCAGGTTATACGGAGCTGGCATAAGCATCACTGTCATGTATTTTAGGTAAATAATACCAATGGTGTTGCTCACGCAGTGCCCAGGATTCGCGCTGTCAGTCAGCTCTGGCCGAGGCCTGCTGCTCAGGGGCTGAGCCTGGCCGTGCTGGACTTGCTGCCCATCACCGAGGAGGAGAGGCAGAGCCCCGGACAGGTCTGCAGCCGTGACAGGTGAGCCAAGGGTGGGGGGACAGTGTGGCACCCACGGGACAGCCCAGCATCGCCGGGGACAGCCTGGCAGCCATTGGAAAGCCTGGCATCCATAGGGGCACCCTGTCATCCACTGGGAGAGCCTGACACCCATGGGGACACTCTGGCATGCCTGGGGACAGCACGCCACCCCCTCTGCCTCTCCTCTGCTGCCGCGGGCACCCGCGGGGCAGGAGGGGTCTGGGGGCTCCCGGGGGTCCCCGCCCCACTGAGCCCGGCGGTCGCTCCACAGCCGCGCTCCGGCCGGGATTCCAAGCGGTGCCAGCTCCGCCGGGACGAGGACGGACACTTGTGGCTGTCGGGGGTGGTGCGGAGGTTCTGCAGCCTGCGGGAGCTGCTGGGCACCTCCGGGCGCTGGGGGCTGCAGGCACAGGGGCCCAAATACACCTGGAGCCCACCTATCCCCTCTGTCCCAAAGGTGACACCGGGGGATGTCCCAGAGAGGGAGCAGTGACCTCAGGGAATGGCCGTGATGTCACAGATGAGCTGTGTGATGTCCCAGAGGGGGCTGTGTCATAGAGGCACCGCCGTGGCTGTGTGTGAGAGAGGCACAGAGCAGCTGCGATGTCAGCAAGGGGCTGTGTGACATCACAGAACAGGTTGAGTGAGGTCACAGAGAGGGCTGTGACATCACAGAGTGGGCTATGACATCACAGAGTGGGTTATGTGAGGTCACTGATCAGCTAAGGCGTAATAGAGGGGACTGTGTGACATCACAGAGTGGCTGTGTGATACCAGAGAGCAGTCCTTGACATCACAGGGCAGCTGTGTGACATCAGAGGGTGGTCCGTGACACCACAGGGTAAGATGTGACATTACAGAGCAGGTTGTGACATCACAGGGCAGACTCTGACATCATAGAGTGTGGTAGAGTGACATCACAGAGTGATGTGACATCAGGGAGTGGGCTGTGACATCACAGTGCAGTTGTGTGACATCACAGAGCAGACTGTGACATCACAGTGGGGCTCTGTGAGGTCACTGGGTTGGTCACTCTGCCCCAGCCCCGCTCACATTTCCCCCCCAGAGAAGTCTCCCCTGCTTGTACCCAGCAGGGTCCCCTGTCCCGCTGGGTCCCCCCTGCAGCTGCAGCAGGGTTAGGGAAGGGCCTCCAAGGTGGGGCTGGAGCCCTTGGGCTGTGAGCAGAGGCTGAGGGAGCTGGGCTTGTCCAGCCCGGAGCAGGGAAGGCTGAGGGGCTCCTCATCCCAGGACAGGAGGAGATGAAATGAGTCAGGCTGCTTTCAGCATTTCCTCAACCCCAAAAGCAGCCTGACCCCCTTCTCCATCCACCACTGACAGCTTTGCAGACCAGGCATGGTTCAGGCTGATTTATCCCCACTTCACACAGAGCATCATGATACAACAAATTAACTGTTTCTATATCTATCACAAAATCATCTTTGTATAAAATTGGTTTTGTACAAAAATCCCTTGTGAATGCTGGACATATCAGATGTTGCTGGGATGTCTCACATTGCTGCGGGAAGAGTTTCAATGTTTCTTAAATTCTATCACGTTTACATATTTTATGTTGGCAATGAAGAGAAACTTCCTGTGACTCTGAGTGCCACCAGTTCCTGACTCCCAAAGGACACAAACCTGATGAGTTCTGGTTCCCACTGCAGTGGTGGCACTTGCACCTCCCTCCATCCCCAGAGCAGAGCTGCCTTGTCCCAGAAAGTCCCTGGCAATGCAGGGATGAAGGAAACAGGACAGGCTGTGGGGATCAGGGGCAGGGCAGAGCCAGGGATTTGGGGTGGTTGTGAGCCCAGGGCAGGACCCAGCCCTTGGCCTTGGTGAACCTCATCCAATTGTCCTGGGCCCATGGCTCCAGCCTGTCCAGATCCCTCTGCAGAGCTTCCTGCCCTCCAGCACAGCCACACTGCCACCCAGCTTGGGCTCACCTGGGAACTGCCTGAGGGTGCCCTCGATGGCCTCGTCCAGATCAGCAATAAAGAGATTTCACTGACCTGGCCCCAGTCCTGAGCCCTGGGGACAGCCCTGGATGTGACTCCATTCCTCAGCTGCTCTGAGTGCCAGGGCTTGGATGAGGGAAATGGTGGGGTGGGGGTAGGGACAAGGTGTGATTGATTGTCAGCCATGAAGGGTCTTGAATTTCATATCTGTTCAGACTGCATTAGGAGGTGCTGGGGATCAATATCAATTGGACATTGCTGATATCAATCTGGGAACAATCATTGCATATAAGGAAATTTGGAGAAGGAATCCCAGTTTTGGCCATGGACAGCTGGAAAGAGGGACAGTTCTTTCCAGAGGAAGGAAAGCACAGGGCCCCAGTGCTTCAGGGACTAATAAGAAGCAGCCCTCGACATGCCAAGGTCAGCTGGACCTGTCAGGTGGCCCCCCAAAGGCCAAGCCAGTCAAACAGTCGAGACCTGTTCCATGTTCCCTGGGTTCCATGGGGCCCCCGAGTTTCACAATGGTCTCCTTGTTTCCCTGAGTCCCTGTAGTGTGACAATGTTCTCCTTGTCACAGTATTCTCCTTGCTTCTGTAGAGTCCCAATGGATCTTTGCTTCCATGAGGTCTTGCAATGTCACAAGGCTTCTTTGTTCCACAAAGCCCTGAAGTGTCACAATGTCCCCTGGGCTCCATGCGGCCCCGCTGTGTCACGATGGCTCCTTGGTTCTATGGGCCCCACAGCTTCATCCTTGACCCTTGCTTCCATGGGTCCCTGAGTTTCACAACGCTCTCCATGATTCCATGAGGCACCAGAGTTCCACAATGGTCTCCTTGATTCCATGAGGTTCCAGAGTGTCTCCATGCTGTCCTTGGATCTGCATTGCCTCAATGGCCCCATGCTTCTATAAGATCTGCACTGTCAACAATGGTTTCTTTGTTCCTACGAGGCCTTGTTGTGTCACAACGGCTCCTTGGGTTTGTGATGTTCCACAGTGTCAAGTATGGAAAATCCCGCTATGAAAAGCCATAAAGGAGACAGAGTCCTTCAACTTTATTGGAATAAAGGGAAAGAGTCCACCAGGGCACACACCCACGGGGTTTTCTCTCTCCAGGCTTCAGAGGGTGCAGCCTCCTTTTATCCAAACTCCCGGCCGCACGTTGCCCTCTTCCTTTCCCATTGGTGAGGTACTAGGAAGGTTCAGCCTTCCCGAACCGCCGGCCACATATTCCCCTCTTGAACCTGTCATTTTACCCCAAAGTTCATGAACGCAAGCTCGTGCAGACCCACGTGTCTGTTTCAGGAGCCAAGCTGTCTGGCCTCTGTAATAAAGTTAATGGAGACTAAGACCCGTTTCAAAGATGGTAAAACCCAAACCTTCACCCATGGAACTGTCTGAAAAGAATCTTCCCTGTCAGTCACAATGGACTCCTCGTTTCCGTGAGGCCCCACAAGGGCCCCTTGGTTTTGTTATAGATACATATTATAATACTGGCTTTTTGCAAATATTAAAATGGATTTTATATGTGTGGTGTTAAAATCACTTTGTTATAAAGATATAGTTTGTATTTCTGCTGTTAATTAAGCTTAGGCATAGTAGTGAAATAGCTATGCTTGTGTTAAAATGCCTGCTTGGATGGGATAACATCCAGTGAACACAGGATGAGGACGCCTGTACAGATCTGCCAACCATCAGCATTCACCGTCTGAAGGCAGTGTGGGCCGGGACCCGGACTGGAAGTGATAAAGAGAAGGAGCCAAAACCACAGCCAAGAAACAGGCATGCTCTAAAAAGGCAGACCCAAGGAGGGGCCATGCCAAATAGTTCCTGGAAAATGTAAATTAGTTAATGGGTATGCATAAGAGTCTATGAATATGCAACAGGCTGATGTAATAGAAAAGGCATTTAAGGGGAATCCCCAAAGAGAACGGTGTGCTCTTGGCTGAGTGTCAAGATGCACCCGGCCAAACTAACCTTTGCTCTATGGTCCTTGTCTCCTATTGTCCTTTATTAAACTTTGTAAATTTTCACAGGAGAGTGAATGTGTTTTTCACAGTTCCATGAGGTTCCCCAGTGTCACCATGGTGTCCTTGGACCTGCATTGTCACAACTGACCCATGGCTCCATGAGGCTCCCCAGTGTCACCGTGGTCGCTGTCAGAGGCTGGATGAGATCGATGTCCCAAGACACCTTGGGCTGAGCTGTCAATCAGTCACACAGAGGGGACAGCGCTAACCCAGCCCTGATTGCCCGAGCAATCAGAAATCCCACCTGGGGGAGGCCCACAAAGGCCCAGGGCCTTAAAACACAGAGCACAAGGTCAGCAGCCCCTGCTATGGACTCTGCCTTCTCCTGGGGTTTGTGTCTCACCCACACTGGAACGCCAGGAGCTGGGAGCCACGTGCGTGTCTTTCTATGGAGCTTCTGTCTTTGCATCTCTCTCTCTTTCCTCTCCTTCTCATGCTCTTTCTATGGAACATTTTTTGGGTACCTCAACAACTAAAGTGTTTAAAGGTTTCCAGGTTAAATGAGCTGAGTGAATTAAGTTACTTCTAGGGTGTTTTATGTTGGATTGGATGTTGTATTAAATCCTTTTCCAAAGTTTCTTGCTTTTTTGTACTTTGCCAGTAAAATTGTGGGGGGTCCCAAATGGCCGCTGAGGGTCACTCGGGGATCCTGGAGGGTCTGGGGGACACTTACGGCACAGATGGGGGCGGATACCGGGGTTCTGTGGAGCGCGGGGCATGACGGGCGTTGTAGTCCCGGCTCCAATGGGGCTCTATTGGGCTGCGAGGCATGATGGGAGTTGTAGGCAAAAGAAAAGACAGCACTGACTCCAGGCACCGCCCCCAAAGCCACAATCCCTGGCGATGATTGGCTGTGGGTGATGATGGGCAGGAGCCTCAGCAAATGGGAGGCGGTGGAGGTGGGAACAGCCCATACAACCCCTCCAGTCCCTCCCAGTACAGCCCAGTGCATCCCCAGTTCATCCCCAGTACAACCCCAGTGCCCCTCCAATCCCTCCCAGTACAGCCCAGTCCCTTCCAGTACACCTCAGTTTATTCCCAGGCCCTTCCAGTTCCCCCCAGTGCCATCCATAGTCTGCTCCAGTGTCCCCCAGTCTTCCCCACAGCGTTCCCGCCCATTGCGGGGCAGCGGCGCAGACGGAATGTCCTGCGGCCCAAACCTCCTGCTCCTGCCACACAGCGCCCAGCGTTCTCCCCCTCCTCCTCCTCCTCTCCCAGCACGGCACAAATTCCAGCTCGGAGGAGGCTTCCCCAGAGAGGGCTCCGGCTCCTGCTCCAGCCTCCGTGACCCTGCAGAGGAACAGGGCATCTTTCAGGCACTTCCACAAGCTCAGGCTTCCCATTTCATGGGGAATCTGGGGTGAAAATGGCCTTTTTCCAAAAGATAATTGCAGAGGAGATGGATTACAAATTATAAGGGAAAAATTACACTTCTTACAGACAAAGTCGACCAAGTCATTGCCTGCATTTTTCTTTTCAGATTCTTTCAGTCATCTCCTGAGAGCTCCAGCTTGTTCTGGTGCTTTCCATGAACTGATTGAACTCCTGATTTATATCAGTGCACTAGATGTAGAAGCATCTGAACTGAACACAGAAACAAACTCCCTCTGTCAGCCCATTTTCATCTTCTAGATCACTTTCAAGATATGCATGGGGATGTTGCAATGCTGATCAGACAGCTCTCCATTTCTGGCTGCAGGCTCTGCAGAATCTTTCTCTGCATTCAGTCAGGCTTGTGCTCCCTAACAATTCCTGGTAGCCCATCATGTTTTCTTAGGGTAGAACAATAACAATGAAATCCTTACCAATGGCACAACTGCCCAGACCACAAGGAAAAGAAAGAACAAGCTGCCAAGTTCTTCAAACATTTGTCCTGCTTTGCTGCAAGAGTTGTGCTGCACACACGGTGTGGAATGCCAAGAGAAGCTGCAGCTGGTGGCACATCTTGAGACAGAAGCTGCACCTCGTTCTCCAGGAAGGGTTCTTGGAAAGAGCAAACAGGCCCCGGCCCCAGCGCCGGCTGCTCCCGGGCCCCGCGGAGGACACAGGCGGCGCAGCCGCTGCCGCCGCCTCCGCTGCGGCTTCCCCGGCCCGAGCTCCGCCGCTCGGCAGCGCGGCCGCCGGCCCCGAGCCGCCGCTGTCCCGTTGCCAGGAGCGAATGCCT
Source organism: Vidua chalybeata (assembly GCF_026979565.1). Classification (NCBI taxonomy): domain Eukaryota; kingdom Metazoa; phylum Chordata; class Aves; order Passeriformes; family Viduidae; genus Vidua; species Vidua chalybeata. The sequence continues at coordinate 1,034,662 of NW_026530355.1, read as the reverse complement.
GGGGATGGCCGGCCCGGGGCGCTTGAGGGGCGCTCGGGGGCCGCTCCTGGCCCCGGGCCGAGCGCTGACAGCCGCGTCCCGCCGGCAGGGAAGGCGCAGCAGGGCCTGCAGGAGCAGTACCGGCTGGGTTCGCTGCTGGGCCGCGGCGGCTTCGGCAGCGTCTTCGCGGCCACGCGGGTCTCAGACGGCGCCCTGGTGAGCGGCGGGGCCGGCGGCGGGAGCAGGAGGAGGGGGCGGAGGAGGAAGAGGAGGAGGAGGAGGAGGAGGAGGATGAGGAGGAGGAGAAGGAGGATGGAGCTGGGCAGGGCGGGCGGCGAGCTGAGCCCGCTGCTTCTCTTGGCTTGCAGGTGGCCATCAAAAGGGTGCCACAGAACCGCGTCCTGCACTGGGGCGAGCTGCTGAGTGAGCGGGGCCAGCGGGAGAAGCCGGGGCATGCCGGGTGGGGATGAGCCGCGGCCCGGCAGGGTGGAAGCCGCCGGGACGCCTCGAGGGAGAGCGGGCGTGGGGCCAGTGCAGGGCGCAGAGCATCCCGGGCTGGGCGAGGGGTTCCCGAGCCCCGGCACGGCCTCAGCCCCACTGACGGCATCGTGCTCCTCCCGCAGCCCGACGGCACCAGCGCACCCCTGGAGGTGGTGCTGCTGGCCAAGGTGTCCACTGGCTTCCCCGGTGTCGTCCAGCTGCTGGAGTGGCTTGAGCTCCCCAACGACATCGTGATGGTGCTGGAGCGCCCAAAGCGGTCTCAGGACCTGCACCATTTCATTCGGGCACGGGGGTTCCTGTCCGAGGAGGTGGCGCGGGAGCTGTTCCGCCAGGTGCTGGAGGCCGTGCGGCACTGCACCAGCTGCGGGGTCCTGCACAGGGACATCAAACCAGGGAACATCCTGGTTGACCTGGCCACCGGGGAGGCTAAATTGATCGACTTTGGCTGTGGCACCTACCTGCAAGACACAGCCTGCACTCACTTTGCAGGTGAGTCCACACAGGGGTGTGCTCGCGGTGCCGATATCTCATGGCCCAACATCTCCCAGCCCAAGCTGGCTGTGGCATCGGGGATTGTCCCTTTTGCTGCCCTTGATGGCTCTGAGATTTCAGCCGAGTTGCGTTTCAGCAGGGCTGGGTGGGGAGCCAGCTTCCAGCCCTGCTGGCAGCCTTTGCCCACCACTCTGCCCAGGGCTGGGGCTGGGGCTGGGGCAGCCAGCCCAACAAAAACACCCGTGGGTCGGGGTAGCAGAGAGGGGGGGCCAGAACCTGTGCCCCAGCCGGTTTGGTGTGCAGGTGAGAAAGGGCTTGGACTGCTCCACTCACCTGGTTTGCTTTGGATTCATCATGTTTCTTGGGGCAATGCAGGCAGGGAAGATGAAGGCATGGTTTTCCCCAGCACTGAGTGGGTTTTTCCTTGTCATGGTTGGGCCTTACCAGGGCTTCAGCTGCCCTCTTTCAAGACCAGTGGCTTCTTTTCCAACCCCAAGTCTGTACACAAGTCCCAGGTGCAGGCCAGAGGGCAGCGGTCACCCCGTGTGCCACTGGGGCAGCCCCCGCATGCGCAGGGATGCTGGGGCCAGGCTCTGGGAGCAGCAGCATCCCCCTGCTGAAGCCCATCTCTATTCCATAGGAACACGGTCATACAGCCCCCCGGAATGGATGCATTTTGGCTGGTACTACGGCAAGCCAGCTACTGTCTGGTCCCTGGGCATCGTGCTGCACCAGATGGTCTGCGGGGAGCACCCTTTCAGGGGGTGCCAGAACATCAGCTGGGACCATCAGCTCTCGCTGCCACAACGGCTCTCTCCAGGTGGATCCTCATCTCTGGCCACAGGGGCAATACCAGTGCTGGGAGACAGCAGCAGCTCGTGAGCATCCCGCTCTGGCAGCTGCTGAGGAGGGGGCACATGTCCTGCTCTCCTGCTCTCCTCCACAACTGGGAATTGATGGGAAAGTTTTGGCCCAGCTCTGAGCACATCCAGCATGGCCTGGGCATGGGAATAGTGGGGCAAAGCCAACAGGAGCCTTCTCCAACTGACCGGCGGGTTCTGGTTTCTCTGCCGAGAGTGCCAAGATCTGATCAGGAGGTGTTTATCCATGCTGGACATGGAAAGGCCTTCGTTAGAAGAGCTGTTGTGTGATCCCTGGATGCAGGACGTTCATCTGCCCTAGAAGAAGGGAGAGAGCCACAGGCACACTCTGATGCAAGGCCCTGGTAAGTTACAGCTCCACACATGCCTTGGCAATCAGAAGCACAGGAACCCAGACATTTTTGTGCTGCCTGTGTCACTGCCCAGGGCTCATCAGATGGGAACACGCAGCCCTTATGCTGCAGCTGAGCTGCTCTGCCCAGCACTGGTGGCCGCCATCAGAGCTGGTTCTGCTTGTCCTTGGTTCCCTGACAGCTGGGGCCCTGGGCAGAACCCTGTCAACCTGGTCTCAGCCCCAGGGAAGGAGAAGGAGCCCCTGGAGAAGCTGTAGCAGGTGGGGCTGCTGCTGCTGGAGACAGCGAGGACGACATCAAGGATGACAACCTCTTGCTCCACCTGGTCACCGGCAGGCTGAAGATGACATCACTTTGATTCTGGCACCTTCTCCAAAGCCAGGCTCCACAGGGAATTTGCAAATGAGTCCACACGCAGGGCATGCTCCCAGATTTGGGCATTGCACAGACTGGCCGGGAACCAAAGGTTCCCCCTTTGCTGGGGCAGATGCAGCTGATCCTTCAGTCGGCTGCCCAGCTGCTTTTGGCAGGGCTCGGGGCATGGGCTGGGGTGGGTACGAAATGGGAGTGGGCTCCTGGCCCTGCCAACAGCCCCCACCACCCACCGTGCCCCAGGCTGGGGCTGGGGCTGGGGCAGCCAGCCCGACACAAACCAACCCCCCCATGGTGGAAGCAGAGGTGGGACTCCAGAACCTGTGCAGGGGCTGCTTTGATTTGCAGGCAAGGAAGGGCTTGGGCTGCTCCCCTGCCCTTGTTTGCTTTGGGATCACTCTTATTTTGGGGGGCAGTGCAGGGGGAAGGGAGAAAGCCTGGGCTTCCCTCACCCGTGGGTGGGGTTTTCCCTGGCATGCAGGGGTTGGGCCTTCCTCAAGCCCCAGACAGAGATATGATTTTTGACCTTTTTTCTTGTTTCCCCTTTTTGTCTGTAATCTACTTTCAATCATTTGTTGTGTGTTTTTCTAGAGGAAGCGTTCTAGGTGGGGTCCAGTCTGGATGGGGAAGTGCTTGGGAGCAGCTGTGGCGTGGATGGGCCGTGCCCTTGGAGAAGGCTGAGGACATCGTTTGGGACCAGCTTTTCTTCCAGCGGTGGATGGCGTCAGGTGGGTCCCGTCTGCTTGGCATGGTGGGATCAGAGCTTTGGGGAGATGGCAGCGAGCACAGGAGCATCCTGCTCTGGGCAGCTGCTGAGGGCTGGATGTGCCGTGGCTGGCTGCAGGCTGGGCACATGTCCTGCCCTCCTGCTCTGCTGCCAAAGGCAGCAGTGATGGGCAGCTCTGGGCACCGCTCTGGGCACGGCCAGCATGGCCTGGGCACCGCGGGCAGCTGGGACAAGGGGACAGGAGCCTTCAGCTGAGGGGCACTTTCTGGTTTCCCTCCTTGCAGACGGGCTCTGCGGGTGCTGAGGCTGCTCTGGGCTCTGCCAGGGCTCTGCTGGGCTCAGCACCGGGACAGAATCAGCCAAACAAGAAATGGTGGGACCTGCAGCACAGACTTGCTTGAGCATTTCAGCAACACAGCTCAAGTTTGCAGAGTGCACACCTCCAAGGGAGAAAATGCCACCACCCAAAAATTAAACTTGTTCAATAGCTTCTGACATGAAATCGGTCTGGGATGACCCCAAATGCCATTTTTCAGCTTGCTCAAGCTGTAGCTCAGGCCTTCTCTGAACAATTCTCTCCCCCACCTGCATTTTACTTCCCAACTGCTCCCTCTTTTCCCCCAGTGAGTTCCCAGCCCGTGGCAGTCTCCATCACACCGTTGCCTTCCTTGATGCGCCTCACCACGAGGAAGGCCGAGCCCCTGCCTTAGGGACTCATCCTGTCACTGGCTGAGGAGCAGCAATGTCTCAGAGGTCTGGTTGGATTTTAGTGGCATTCAGAGCTGCTCTCCAGCCCTCAGCTCTCCTCACTGCTGAGCTCCCACTCCCTTTTCCTTGTCCTTTCAGCAGGGTGAGCTCTGTGAATCCCCTTGGGCCTCCCCACTCTTCCCAGCCCATGCACCCACCTCAGTTAGGCTGAAGCTGCAGCTTCTCTGTCTCCTCTGGCACACCAGTCCAGTCCCCTGTGCGGGGAGCCCCAGCCCCAGAGCGCAGCACCCAACAGTGCCGTCCGGGCTGGAGCAGCTGCCCTGCAGCCCTGGCTTGGCTCTTGGTGGCAAGGGATTGCTCCCTGTTTGCAGCTGTCCCTGCAGGATGGCCCCAGGGCAGAGCCCAGCTCCCACTGCAGCCCTGAAGCTTGGGGCAGACAGTGGTCCCAGAGCTGAGGTTCATGGGGAGCACCCGCAGCTGTGCCTGGCACTCTGTTGCCGTGTGTCACAGTGCAGGCTGCCTTGTACTGGCTGAATGGACCAGCCCCTGCTTTGACTGACAGGGGCCTCGCCCATCACATCTCTCCCAAGGCTGCAGGCATTTCACAGGCCAGAATCTGAAGGGGCACAGAGATCAGACCAGTGAAATTATCCAGACTGGCTTTTTCAAAGGCCCCTTAGAAGGAAGGGCTTGAGCACAAACGCTCTCTGTTTGCCCCATGAACATTGGGCTGAGTTGTCTCTTTGGCTCCAACCCACTTTCCTCCTCGAGCCAACGTTACCCACTGCCTCCCACATCCCCCCCGTGCCTTCCCACTGCCTTGTCCTGTCAGGGCTTTCGCAGCCCCTCATCTCTTGGTGGCCCCATCCCCTCAGGGTCTCCCTCAGCCCGGCCAACCTGCCCGGCAGCAGCGCCGCAGCCCCACAGGAGCTCCCGAGGAGCCCCATCCAGAGGCACCTCGGAGCCCTCAGCAATGCAGCCAGCAACGCACGGGCAGGAGGACACAGATGGCGGTTCCTGCCTGGGACAGGGCTTGTGGCCGTCTCCAGGCACCGGTCTCACAGGGATCCCTGGAACTCCGGCCCCTGCCCACCGGCTCTGCTGGCAGCACAAAGGCTGCAGCAGAACCACCAAAGGCCAAGGGGCTTCTGGCCATTTTCCCTGCAAGCCTGCACGTGCCTGGGCAGCTTGCTGAGCCCAGGCACCCTTTGCTCCCTCTTCCCCTATGCCCTGCAGAGCCTGGGCAGCAAAAGAAAGATCCTGGGAGTCTGTCTATTAGAACACATCCTATATTTAAATGCTAAAGAAAAGCCAAAAGAATGAAAGAACAACCTTAAAAAAATGAAACATTCCTGCTGGCTCAGGTGGCCCCAGCAGACAGAGCCTCTGGGATCAGCACTCTGCACAGCTCCAGCAGCGCAGCCAGCCGAGCCCCAAGAGACGAGGCCGTGTCCTCCATGCCCTGCGGAGCTGATCATGCAGGCTGTCCAAGAGGGAATATCCAGCTTTCTCTACTGCCTGGAGGACGTACAATGTTTGAATTGCCAGGCTTCCAACGGCAATGCTGATGTCATTTGCCGTGCCTTCAAGGGCTGAAAGAGAGAGCAACAGAGCCGTGGTCAGATCCCGGATCTGAGGGGACCCGAGGAGACCTCCCTGCCAGGGCCATCCCAGCCGGCTCCGGCCACGGCCAGCAGGGAATAAGGGACAAATGGGATCAGCCCGAAGCTGCTGGCCACGAATCCCCCAGGTGGCCCTGAAATCTCCGTGTGCTCTGCCCACGCCGCCCCTCGTCCGCACAGGGAGCAGAGCCCTGCGCAGCCGGGGCACGGCTTGCAGCTCCCCCGCCAGCCCCCGCTGACAGCCCGCTGCCCTCACTCACCCTCACAGATGAGCTGGAGCTCTTCCTTCTTCCCCCTCAGCTGCCGCCCGGCCATCCCTGCCAACACAGAGCCTGTCACGGCCCAGCGGCACAGCTCCCTGCCAGCGGCGCTGCCGGCCCTGTGGCCACACGGCCTCCTGGCCCGGCAGGGCTCAGCCGGGCCCTTGCCGCACGCTGCCGCCCAAGGGCACGGCTGCGAGAGGGCGGCAGCAGCGCCCAGGCCAGCCGGGGCTCCACCCCGCCGGGCCCGGATGGCGCTGCCGGGGCAGCAGGCGGGGCTGGGGCCGAGCTGCGGCGGGGCGGGGAGGGAGCCCGGGCTCGCGGCTCACCCAGGAACCTGATGGCCGCCTCTCGCAGGGGCTCCTCTGGGCTCTGCAGGTAGGGCATGGCCTGGCGCAGGTGCTCGGCCGCTCTGCTGCTGTCGTCTGCCAGCTGGAGAGAGCGGCAGGAGGGAAGGCTTGGCGCGGGCTCAGCCCCTGGACCGGGCACTCCCTGCGCCCAGCCCCAGCCTCCCCTGCCCGCACCGCCGTGAGCTCGGGCCCACAGGAGCCTGGAGAAGAGCCCGCGCCGCCTCTGGCTGCAGCAGCGGGCAGGGGCACAGCTGCCAGCCCCGCACACTGAGCACCGCGCTCAGGGGGATTCTCCAGCCTGAGGCTGGCACTTCCAGACCACCCTTACCAGGCACTCGGTGAACTTCCACAGCTTCTTCTTCTTCACCACTTTTTCCAGATCCCTCCTCTTCAGGAAGTGGGCCACACAAAGCAGCGTTTCCTGAGAAGCCTGGAGAGCAGCAGAGATGCGGAGATGGCCCCACAGCCCAGGGCGCAGGACCTGTGTCCCTGTGCCAAGGCCTGGAGGAGGCTGCAGCCCAGCAGGCGCCAGGGCAGGAGGCAGCTGAGCCGCCTCCCAGGGGGACAGCAGCAGCCCACGAGTCCTCACCTGTGCCACACGCCCATCCTCATCATGGCAGTGGAAGAAGAGTGGCAGCAGACTCTGGCGCACGTGTGTCTTCAGGGCCTTTTTGTCCTTTTGCAGTGGAAGAGACAGCAATGTTTGGAAGAGCAGGATGGAGAGCAGCTGCACCTGGCTATTGTCCTGTATGAAAGGAAGAAAAAAAGACCTGAGCATCGGCTGCACGGGGCTCAGCTTGGCTCAGGCCTGGAAATCCACAGGCCACAAAGTGTCCGGGCAGCAGCCAGTGGCTGTGGCTGGAGGCAGCGAGCCTTACGTGGTCAAAGAGTGGCAGGAGCGCCTCAACCAGCCGCAGTGCAATGGAGCTGCCTATCAGCATGTCCTTGTCCCGGGAGATAAAGCTGAGGAGCATGACTGTCATGCTAACTATCTCTCCATCTGCGTCGCACAGGAGCTCCGCAAGACTTTCAGTCAGGCTCCCCATTTTTTCACTCTGTGCGGAACACAAGTTTGTGAAACGCCACCCTGCTGCCGCAGGGCCTAGAGGCCAAAGGGCTGTTGCGGAGCACTTGGGCAGCTGAAGCAGGAGGCAGGAGAGCTGGGAGCAGCTGCCCCAGTGCCTAAAGCCCAGCAAAGCCCAAGCGACTGCATTCCCGAGAGCAGCCTCAGCCTCTGTCCCCTTCTCACCGTCGAGGGATTGTCAATGAGCTTGAGAAGGGCCCTGAGCGCCAGGCGACGCCTGTCCCTGCACTTGCTGTGCAGGTGCCTTGACAAGATTTGCAGGACTCTGTTAGCACTGCCTCCACTCAAGTTCAGGCACTCGAGGACCTGAAAGGCACAGGGCAGTGACAGGGGACCCGGCCGGCAGGAGCCTGGAACCGCCCAGGGCTGGGCCCAGGCAGCAGCACAGGGCGCGGGCACCCGTCCCAGGCAGCTGCGGCTACGAGAGGGCAGAGAGCTGGGAGGCAGCTGAGCGAGGCAGCGCTGGCCATCAGGCTCACCTCCACAAGGAAGGCCAGGGCGGGCAGCTCCCAGCGTGGCTCCAGTGTGCTGAGCAGCTGGAGCAGGTAGCGAGCGATCCGGGAGCACAAGGGGATGGAGACACGGGATATCTCCCTGGCAGGAGAAAAAGTAACCAAGACTTTGGGCCGGGGGACAAACCTCTCCCAGGACAGACTGACAGAGGTCTGGTCTTTCCCCAGCATCCTGCAAGGGGCCCTGGGCTATTTGGGAGGCAGCTGCTTGTGGGTACCCTCCTCTGCCAGCCTTTTCCAGTCTGCTTGGCTGTGCCTCGGTGACAAGGCCCTCTGGCCCACGACCACTGGGACTGTGTGGGTCACCCTGGGCACAGAGCACAAATGTCAGAGGCAGCGGGGAGAAGGGGGTCTCACCTGGCCAGCAGACCCACGGCATAGTGGTGGGTGTCAGCACACAGCAGCGTGTCCCAGCCACGCTTGCGTTCCATTGCCAGCACCACATCCTCATGCTCCATTTGGCAGAGCAGGGACTTCAGGGTCCACACTGCAAACCTGCGTGCAGAGCAAAGCCCAGGTAACGCTGGGAGCACTGGCTCCTGCCCAGGGATGTGGCAGGGACAGAGGAGTGGGATGGAGTACCTGTTGGGGCTGGTGGCAAGGCCGTATTGCTGCTGGCATCCCTTCCAGAAGGTATCGACCTCCTCTGGCATATCCAGACTGCTGAAGAACACTTGGAAGAGCAGATGCACAAGTAGGTGGGGGAAATACACTGTCACCATCTGTGGGACACAGGGCACCTGGAGGATCTTCCACATCACCACAGTTGCCTGCAAAGGACAAAGCCCCCCGAGACAGCGCTCAGTGCCGAGGTGTCCGTGTGGCAGGGCCCGAGCACGGGAGGGAGAGGCCCGGAGAGACGCAGAGGGAGCAGCGGGCCTGGTGCCCCTGAAGCTGCCCCGAGGCCAGGTTTCAGCCCAGCGCCTGAGGCAGGGAGATGCAGTGGGGCAAGGAGGATGGAGAGCTGCTGGGCAGGTGGCCTTGGGACCAGCAAAGGCCAGTTGCAGAAACTCACAGCCAGGACAAAGACACCCGTTTTGCCCCCATCAGAGGTGAACGTGCTGTGCTCTGGCCAACTCCCCAGCACATCGAGGAGCATCAGCTGCACTGGCTCGGCAGTCCTGGGCGAGCACATGATGCTCTTCCACATGGTGAAAGCAGCTCTGCGGGGTTAGAGCTCTGTCTCAGGGGGGTCTGGGACACAGCAGCGTGGCCTGGGCAGCAGCGGGGACCTGAGCTGGCTGCCGGCTCTGCCTCTGCCCACTGCCCCTCGCCACCAGCACCCAGGCAGCCCAGGCCTGTGGGGACAGGCCCCCGAGGGGCAGTGAGGGAGCATGGCAGCAGGCTCGGGGGCTGAGGTGCCAGGGCTGGCAAAGGGAGCAGCCAGAGGGCCCTGGGGACTCTCTGTTGGTCAGACACCTGGCACAGGCTGTACAGGCTGATGGGCTGGGGAGCCCTGAGCCCTCTGGGCAGGTGGCCCCATACCTGTCACAGGATGGGGCCACACACAGGAGTGTCATTACTACATCAGCAGGCTGTTCTTCGGTGAGATCTAGCAGGGCCCTGTTCAACCTCTGCTCAGCAAACTGATTGTCCATGAGCCACTGGTGGATGTACCTCACCATGGCGGGCACCTGGAGAAGGCACGGGGAGACTTGGAAAGCTGCCAGAGGGAGGAATGTCCCCAGCTTCCCCAGAGAAGTGCTTCTCTTCCCACCACACTGCCATGGCCTCAAAGGCTTCCAGTGACCAGCGGGCGTGGCTTGGGAGGCCAAGCAATTCCTGGGAGGATCAAACCCTCAAACCATAGGCTGCTTATTTGCTTTGGATTGCACAACCCGCCCTCTACGAGCATATCCAGCAGGGCAGCAGAGGTCTTGGTTTTGAAGGTGTGTGAATATGCTCTGAGCCCTGTGCCCATGGTGCTGGTCTCTTCCTCCTGAATCCTCTTGATGAATTTGCAAAGCAGGTGTAGGAGAAGGCCAGGAAGCCAGGGATGTTCCATGGAATGCTCCAAGCACAGTGCTCGGCTGAGCGGTGACAGCAGGCCCAGCCCAGGTGGGGATGGCTGCAGGTACCTCCACTGTTCTGCGGAAGAGGCCACGGGCGGGGTCCTGCTCTTGTGTGCGGTCCACGGCTGCATCTGGCAAAGAGCGAGCGCAGCCAGAGCTGAGGGGCTGCGGGAGAGGCCGGAGAACACAGCCCAGCCCTGAGCTCCCCAGGCAGGGACAGCCCCGGGATGCCCCAGGGGATGGAGCACGGCCGCTGCGGGGTGTCTGCCCGGCCCCTCTTCTGTCCTGTCCGTGGGCATGTCCCCAGGGGATGGGATGGGATGGGATGGGATGGGATGCCATGGGATGCCATGGGATGCCATGGGATGCCATGGGATGGGATGCCATGGGATGCCATGGGATGGGATGCCATGGGATGGGATGCCATGGGATGCCATGGGATGGGATGCAGTGGGATGGGATGCAATGGTGCCAAGCTGGCTGCAGGCACCAACCCTAAGCCCAGCTCTGCCACTCACCCTCCTGCAGAGTCTTGAACCGCACCACCTCTTTGATCTCCTCTATTGGGGCAGCTCCAGGGCCTTCTTCCTCCTCCTGCACCCAGGCCAGCTTGGGCCCTCTCAGGGATCTCTGCTCCATGGCAGTGACTGGATTTGAGGCTACTTGCAGGAGAGATGCCTCGGAAAAGCTCCGAGTCAGCAAGTCCTGCAATCGTGCCTGGAAGGCACCTTCAGGAGAGAAGCCTCAGGAAGGCTACAGGACAGCAAGTCCTGCACTCTGGTCTTGAGGGCTCCTGCCACAAGGACAGGAGACTCCTGTCAAGGATTGATTGTGGTCAGGCCTCGAGGGCACCGGTGGCAGGGATGGGAGATGCCTCCAGGGCACCAAGTCCCACGGTCTGCCCTCAAGGGCACCTGCAGAAGAGAAGCCTCGGGAAGACCGCAGGTCACCAAGTCCTGTGGTCTGGCCTCGAGGTCAGCTGCAGGAATAACGCCTGGGAAAAGCTCCGGGTCAGACACGAACGAGTGCGCTGTGCGGGGGCTCCTCACGGCACCGCTCTGTCCCGTCCTGTCCCGTCGCGTGCTCCAAGCACTCTGGCGTGGTCTTGTCACCGCCAGCTCCTATGTCACCCTGTGTCACAAAGGGCCCTTGGACACGCTGTCCTGTTCCATGACACGGTGACCACGCAGCACCGTGTCACAAAGGGCCCCTGCACACACTGCCCCCTGCCCTGGGGCCGCCCCCAACCCACCCAAAGTGGCCCAGGTTGGAAGGAATTCCTCACCCCAAGTGTCTAAGACAGCCCGACAGGGTCTTTAGGAACGGCTGAAACCATCAGCAAACGCTGCCCTGCTCTGCGGGCTCAGGGCAGCAGAAGGAGCCCCCAGGGCTGCCGACGCAGCTGTGCTGGGAAGGGCACGGGGCCTTCCACAGAAGCTGGCACGGCCTCCTTGGGACACGTCCCGGCTGGTGGCCATCCTAAACCCGCGGGTGTGACACAGACAAGGAACGTGGGCCACAGTACCAATGCTGCTCTGAGCCCTGGGGCCCGGGGAGCGCTGACATCAGCAGGTGTGGCAGAGTCCCTGCCCAAGCAGACCTGCCACCCCCCGGGCCCTGGCAGCTCTGGTGCCCTTCTCCTGCCCCAGAGACCTGTGCCCGTGGGGGGCTTCTGTGCCAGAGGGAGCCAAAGCCCACGTGCATTGGGGGCTGCGCTCCTGCCTTCAGGGGCTCTTGGCAGGAGCACCTGGAGCAACTGCTGGCAACACTTGGTCTCTGTCAGAAGCTCTTACTCCATGCTGAAATTATTTTCTCATTGAAGTTCTTGCCTTCTGCACAAAAACACCTTAGTGGCCAAGGCACGGAATAATCTGGCAAGTAAGAATCCTCAGTTCAGGAAAGCTTTCCTTCCTATTGTTCAACTCAAGTAGTTCCAAAAATTTGCAAGCTTCCCAAATTAACTGGGATGGCCTGAGGAGGTGAAGATTTGGAATTTTGCTTCCCATCTAAAAGCAGCAACTCATTTGCCTTAACCTCATCCACTGAGGGTCACTTCACAGAACCTATCACTACACAAAATAAGGGCAAAACCAAGGGCCATTCTTTGGTTTTCTATGAAGGGATGATAATATCCTAATTGTCTTAAGGAATAAAAGCTCTCAAGAAATCAAAGTCCACTCAGTGGTACAAAAGTAGCCCAGATAAATGAGTAGATGGCAAAAGGGCGAATCCTCCCCCTGGTACAGATATCTAAGTGGCCAGTAAAGTGCAGCTCTCCCCTCTTGTTCCCTGCAGCAGAATCAGGAGCATGAAGAGGAAAAGTCACAGATATTCTTTCTGCTCTCCCTAACCAAAGCTGTGCCAAAGCACAGATGCTGCCTTCAAAGTGACTCCAATTCCAGCCTAGACCTCTCCCCTTCCACACAACTCCTTCTCCAACACCCCACCAGCAGCAACCCCCCCAAACTCCCGCACAGAAGCCCTCAACACCCTGCCAGGAGCCCCAGCTGTCCCCGTCCCTCCACAGAGCTTTCCCAGCCTCCAGCAGACGCCCTGGTTCCCTGCAGGTGCCGTGGGATGGCACTCAGGAGGATCTGCTCCAAGGCCTTCCCCTGGAGCAAGCTCAGGCTGCCAGGCCTATGGTTCCTGGATCATCCTTCCCACCGAGCCTTCCTGTGCACGGCTGTTCCATTTGCACCTTTGTGCTCAGCTCGGACTTCTCCACTGACCCACGAGTGCTGGGGAAGGATGGAGAGCAGCCTGGCAAGCTCTTTCTCCAGCTCCCTCTTTACTCTCGGGGAGGTAGAACATTCCACAGGAAAGCAACTGCTGCCACAAGGAGCGGGTGGCCTCAGGCACCTTTGGAAGGAAACAAGGCCTTTGTTTGACAGAAGGAAGCACAAGCAATTCACAGGAGTAAACAAGTAATGAGCACAGACTCACCGAAGTACTTAGCAGCAGTTAGCATAAGAAAAACCTGGCAGGCCTAACTTGACCTGAGAGTGACTTGACAAAAAGCTTTAGCCATAGTCTAGCAGAAGAACTAAGGGCAAGTGTGGAGTCAGGCCTGTGCAGGGAAGCCATGAGGAAGACTTTGTGCTGCTTTGGGGCATGGAGACGGCTCCTGGCCAGGGCCTGGACATCAGCTTCAAGTACAGCAATCTGACACAATGTATTTCTGACCCCCTGCCTATCGAATCACCTCAGCAGCGTAAAGATGGATGGTATGTTTGATACAATTCCTACATCAACCCCCTGAAATTTATAGGTGGTGGAGAAACATTTTCGTGGGTGCAGACCCCTGCCCTCCTGCCAGGTCAGTAAAAGGGCTTTTGGCAGTCAGTGCATTTGTCTGCCGATTTCTTTGAGTAAGGGAGACCCCTCAGGACTGCTGTATCCTGAGGGAACACCGTTGGCCTTGACCTGTAGGCACCTGCACAAGCTTAAAATCAGCTGCCTCAGCTTCCAGGACCTCTCTTGGCCAGCATCCTGACGTGGATGCAGGACTGCTGCGAGGCACTGCTGGGACCCAGCGGGACGGGACCGGCTGTCTCGTGTCCACGTAGCACCCCCTGACACAGCCAGGGTCATCCCGAAACCAGAGAAACGCTCACGTGTCAGCACAGGGGAGCAAGGAGCACTGGGCTCCTCTCAGGGTATCTCAGCTGGGCTGGCTCCACAACACAGCCCCATTTTAAGGCCTGCTGATGCCCAGCTGCCAGAAATGCCTACCTTGCTCTCTCCAAGATGCACAGGGAGAGCCAATGAACAGGACGCCTTGGGAGGCAAACCTTCCCTGCCTTTTCTGAGGCCAGGGACACACCAAGATCAAACAAGACTCTCCACGCTGCGTGGTCCACACAGCCCAGCTCTGTGCTGGCCCTGGGTACAGCAGCATCCACCAAGCAAGAGGCAAATGCATAATGCCAAGAGTTGAAACCCAGCAGACAGGGAATGTCGGAGAAGTGCCGCGGGAGACAAGACTCATGATATCATGATCATCAAGTCTCAGTTTATTGCAACAAATTACAAAGTTTATATATACTCCTTAATTAGCTCATGCATATTGCAAAAGCCAAGCTCATGATTGGTTGCTGCGTGATTTGTGCAACTGTCTTGTTCCGTTGCTCTTGCTTTTCTAGTGGTTGATACTTTTTGGTTCTTCTCTATTTCTACATACCAAGCAGTTTCAGCATCCTGATTCTTGCAGACTCTGATTTCTACATATCCTGATTTCTACACCCAAGGTCATGCTGACCGTTGCAGCAGTCAGCATGTAGCCCCTCATACTTTGACCAATTTTACAGTTTCATGTCCCTTGCTGTTTAACCTTTCTTCTGCCAAGCTCTCTACAAGGGAAGATGTGAAAAGTGTGTGCATAAAGGCCTTTTAATTCACAGCTCTCAAAGAGAGCTTTGGGGCTCCCGGCTGGGCAGAGACGCTCCTGCTCACACCTGTGTCCAAAGGGGGGAACACACCCTGCTGCAGGTACTTGGGTTGGTCTCCATAGGTCCAGGCAGATGCCAAACCTGCTCTTCACAGCCTTCTCCCTTGCCCTGCCCCTCTGCCAAGTGCAACGAGCCTCAAAGACTGAAAGGACGACAGAGAGACAAAGGGGGACACTTGCACCTGCCTTCCTGGGAAGCACTTCCCTTGAGAAGCAAGCCCCTTTCCTCCAAAGGCATTTCCCCAAATGTGTAGCTTTCCTGGGGAACACCAACACACTCTTAAGAAAAGCTGGCAAGGCTGAGTGACTTCAGGTCCTTTCAGGACAGGCACTCCAGCTGTAGCTCCTATTCCCCCAAGTGTGTTTCCAGGTGGAGGTTCAGAGGTGCAGCCCCAGGCCCTCTACAAACACAAGCTGCCCGCTGCCTCTTCACCTGCCTCAACTCCTGCCTGGGGTCACGGCAGCAAAACCAGGCTGTTCCAGCCAGAGCCCAGAGCCCTGTTCCCACAAGACGCTCCTGCCAGCACTTCCTGCACATGAACATCATCTAGGATATCATGCCCTGGTTCCACGAGAAATTCCTCTACACATTCCCCTTTTTCTTTCTGGACAACCCAGGCTCTATTTACAATAGACTCTAAAGTTTTCTTCATGCACGAAAAAATACTGCCAAAGATAATAAGTACAGCAAAAGTGACAAGAAGGATTCTAATTCCTTCCATCAAGAAGGTTTTCAGCCATCCAGTAATTCCACATTCCTTGAGCCATTTGTCAGAAGGATTTTCAACAATAGTAAGCTTTTTCATATTCTCTTGAAGTAGGGAAAGTCTCTTGTGAATGGAAGCAGAGTGATCAGAAAGATTCATGCAACACATTCCTTCAAAATCCTCACAGCGATGTCCTTGAGCCAGTAACAAGAATTCAGGTGCGGCACGATTGTGTAATCCAGCGTGTCGTCTACTGCCAACGTCAGTGGTGAGCTCACTTAATATTTTGGAGGTGATATTACTTTGTTTCCCTGTCCAATAAGCCAGTCGTCTCATTAGTTCAAAAGCTCGGGCTGAAGCAATTCCTGGTGCAAAAATTGATGCTAAAATGACAGATGGTCATCCCCACAACTGAACATCATCTCTACAGTCAGGTCCTAATTCTAATTGGTGTATGCTATGCTTAACACGTTGAGATTTGTGACTTATGTTGAGTACCTGTTGGATGCTGGGGGCAAATGATGTTAATTTGCCAAAGTAACACGGTCCTCCTGCTGCTTTAGCAGGTATGGCAGGCCAGGCACGATCCCCACAAATGAGGAATACTCATGGAGGTTACATCTGTGCCGTGGCCCTAAACCATGGAACAGGCCAAATCCAATTGTCACAAACAGCAGGAATGTTGTTGTACCAAGGGGATCCAGGGGCAATGCAAGTACTATTACTTCTTGGTTTGAATGCCTGAAGGTTTTCGGAGCTAATGTCCTTTCTCTGAAATCCAAAAACTAGACAGTAATTTCCTGGAGCAGACCCTAACATGTCAAGCTCCTGAGGTTCTTTTTATACCTGTAACATTCAGTCCTTTTTGCAATTAAGAATGCTCGGGACCCTAGGTGGGTTGGTCGAAATGTTGAGTTGTTAGCAGCAATTAATTGGAACGCCTTTTGTTTCATTTCATTGTTGTGGATATTCTCAGTTCAGTCAGAGAGAAAAAGAGAGATTTCTACCAGGCTGGGCCTGGGAGAGAGTTGGAAAAGAATGTAAAGAATTCTTACTTTAGCTACTTGGCCTTGTTTTCTGAGTTTTTCATAATATTCTCGATGTGTAAGAAAGTTGTCATTAGGAAGTATTTGTGCATTCTTGCTGCCTTTAGGAATTGTTACAGGTGGTTGTAAAGCACAGGCCATGGTTTGTACTTGCCCTATGAAATCTGCATCTATTACTTCGGGTAATGCAATTACTCCTTGTTTGCTTGTTGACGACCTGCCAAGTAAAAGCCCTCGGGCTGGAGACTCAGCCCTGAGCACAGGGCCTTTTACTTCAGCTGGAATCAATGTTACCTCTTTGTTGCTCAGGGTTACCTCTACTGTGGTTGCCACGTCCACTCCGAGACTCCCTCGGGTGGCTGGGACGCGCTGGTATAGGAAACCGTATTTTTCATCTGTGTTGAAGGGGTGTGTTGGGTTGAAGGGGTCTGTACTTGTGTCTTTGTGCAGAGACAGGTCGCGCTGCTCTGCATGTTTCTTGACGGTTTGTGAGCACAGGCAGCGGTGGCACGAGTGTCAGAGTTACACACATGACACCAAACAGTTTTGGAACAGCTTCGCCACATATGCCCAAATTCACCACATCGGTAGCAGTTTTAATCTTTCTGTTATTTTGACCTTTTATTTTAGCTTGCTTGCCTCTGTTTCCAGACAGAGCAGCTGCAATTACATGACCTTGTTCCTTTAATGTTTCTTTCATCGCTGCCGTGAAGGCGGCTGTCTGATTATTCTGCTCTGCCTGAGTGGCTCTCATAAGCATTTTGTCAACTGGGCTCCCTTGGGGTAATGTTGCCAGGATTGCTCTCGTTCTGGCATTTGCTCCTTCAAAAGCGAGAGTGTGGAACATATGTTCCTGGAGTTCAGGAGGCAAATCTGCATTACCTTTTATTGCTGCTGACAAACGGTCTAGGAATAGTCCACAGGGCTCTGTTCTTCCTTGGCGGACAGCGGTCTTAGGTGCAGGATTTTCTTATCAGGTGCAGACGAAAGAGCTCAGTGGGCTAAAGTCTGGGCAATTTGGTGCATTTGAATAGGATATGGTAGCTGAACCTGTGTGTTAGAATAGGGTCCTTGCCCAGTTAGCATGTCTGCCTGTATACCATACAGAGGGTCTCCTACTATTAAATGTTTATTTGCTTCTTCAACTGCTCATCTTTTCCATTCTCTTTCAAACAACAAATACTGAGACAGAGTGAGGAGAAGGGAAGCAACTTTTGCACAGTCAGCAGGGGCAAGGAAATCTGCTGTAGAAATAAACGGAATAATTTGTCGGGTAGCTTCTGATCGAATACCATGGGTAGTAACTGCTTGTTTTGCTGGTTGCAATATTTTCCAATCATGAGATTCCCAATTTGCTTAATTATTACTGACTATTGCAGGGCAAGCAAGAGAACTGGCAGCCTGTGTGATAGTTTGACATGTTATCAGGAACAGAGCAGAGCAGGCCCAAACTTAATTACAAAGGAAAAAAAACTCTATTAATCTTCTACTACTATAGAAGACACACACGCTAAATCCAGGATGAGGACCCTCTAAAACACCCCTCCTCCTCCCAGTTTCTAAAACAACCACCATGAAACATCACCTGGAATTCCTGATCAAATTACCACCCTTCAGATAATCAATAGTTAGTCTATCAAGGGAGAGAGGAATCTCTCTTGCGCCATAGACCCCACCCCCCCCCCCGCCCCCGATCCCAGGAAACACAGTTGCCACCTCCTGTGTTTCCATGTCACACATGGCAACCGCCTGGAGAAAATCTGCCAGTGTGACACTCTCTTTTCCATGTCACAGTGCTCTCACCACCGTGCATGGACAGACTGCTCATAGGGCTCCTTTAAGGATGCTTTGCTATGGAGCAAAAGAGACAGCAGTTCAGCTTCTCATCTTGGGACTACAGTCCCCCCCATTTTTCCCTGGGGCCGAGGGTCCAAGAACAGAGATCATCTTCTTCCTGAAGAGAGAGGGCATCACCATTCCTTCCTCAGCTTTCCTCTGTTCTTGCCATTCCTGTGCTGTTGGTTGCTGAAGGAGGTCTCCTTGGGTCACCACTGCATCCCCCTAAAATGCAGTCTCTACTGCAGGAGATTTTGGTTCAGTCTATGGCTAACAAGAAAAGTCCAGCCAAAAGCTACTCCATCATCACCTCCTACCTAAAAATTTCTTCTAACATCTCAGGTCCCGGACTGTCTCTCTTCCACTACAAATCGAGGAGGAGTAATATTTTACAAAGCCCTCATTTCTTGGAAAGGGTTAAAAGTTCAGACTCCCTGGACGGCTGAAATCTCTGCCCAGAACTCTCAGCTCCCACACTGGGCATCATTCCCCCCCTTTCTCCTTCTCCTCTGCCGGCAAATTTCCAGGTACCGTCAGGCTTTCTGTCTCTTTCCCTCTGTGGGGGGGGAACAAAGGCATCTCCACTTCTCTCCACCCTTCCGTCCAGGAGCTGGCTCGGTTCCAGACCTTCAGCCCCCTCGGCCTACCTGGACAAGGCCGCGTGGCTTCCCCTCACCCGCCCATCCTAAGGCTGGGCAGGGGAGAGTCTGCACTCTCTGACCACCGGAACCAAAGAGAGAGTTCCCCTGGGAGTTCTTGCTTTTAACCCCCTGTGTTCTCAGAGGCATGTCCATACCTTCAGTGGTCACTCCAGGTGTCAATATCCAAACCAGACCATTGATTGGTTTGACCCAACTTCTTGAAAAAATTCACTTCCATGTCAAACCACGACACCTGCCATTCACCTTCTATGATAGCATCTCAAATCATACCCGACCATCGCTGTTGAATTGGATCTTTTTCCGGCCTTGGTGCCTGCGGGGGTATTGCAAGGCATCCGGGCATGGGTGGAGCAGTCGGCTCCTCAGGGGGTGTCACAGGGACTGGGACGGAAAGGGGTGTCGGAATAGTCTTTAGCACTGACACAGGGTCTGTTTGTTTTTCCAGTTGTTCCTGCTGTATGGATAATTCTGCTAATTTCTTTAACACTTCTTGAATTGAGTCATTAGAATCTGATTTTTTAGCTTTGTACTTAGATTCAGAGTGCTTTGACCTTCTAACTCTATCTTTTTCCTCTCCCTCGGACTCAGACGACAGCATAGATTCGTCTGATGCTATGTCAGGCAAAGGAGGGCACAGGGAAGGGCAGCATTCTTTTCTTTTCCTTTCTGCCCGCAAGCTGAAGCTGCCTTTTTCGGCCTTGCATCACCCACCGCCTCAGGAATTTCTTCTATTTCTGCTGCTTCAGGCACTGCTTCCATATCTATGGCTTCTCTTGAAGGGGGATCAGTTACTTTTTCTAATTTTTGACCAGTTGCAGCAGACTCTGATGGGGCAACCTCCTCTTTTTGTGATGGATTATTTAGCAACTCTTGCAAATTAGAGCAAACAGGGGCAGAGATTCCTTTCATGGGAACCTTTCCAACTCCAAAAATGTTAGCAAGACGTGATGGCTTGAAAGGAACTTGTTGCTTTGTTCCATTCACATTGCCTCCCAAATCCTCAATGGCTGCGGCAGCTACCTTTTTCTCAGCTTTCATAGTCTCTGAAGTATTGGTGATAGATTTCCAAGTAACTCCTAACTCCCTTGCTTCTTTTCCATTTTTTCCACCTTCTATCCTGATGTCCCGGAGGTAGTTTCCTACCTCTTGCCACTCAGGTTCACTAAAGAGCAGGGCAGGTTCAGAAAGCTTTCCTTTTTTTACATGCCCATTTTATTAGGGCTATTACTTCTTCTTCTTTGGTGTCCTCACCTCTCTTTGAGAGGATAGTTGTCAGTAATTTAACTGCCGCGTCTAATTCCATCCTGGTCTTACCTTGGCAGGGACTTGATTGGCCGCTCAAGCTCCGGACTCTGCTCTTGTGTTTGCCTACCAGGCCTCTCCTGCCTCCAGCTCTCCGGCTCCCAAATCAGGTGCTTACCTGATGCTTGGGAGCCTTCCGCATGTAAGTGATCCGCATTTAAGCAAAGGAGTCCCTGTTCATGGTGCCAGTATGAAGGGGGTCCCACGGAGAGCCGGCCGGAGTAATGACACTCAAACCACTATGGCTACATGTCATCCTCCTTTATGGTCTAATTTATCCATATTTTACACCTTACTGCCTTACATCATACAATAGCTAATTAACATTCATTGGTTAAGGTCATATGATTACATCTACAAGTCACTTATTGCTTGGCTGTTATACTACAAGCGTCTGATCAGGTTATAGTACGTGACAGTTTTCAGCATCCGGCACAGACTATTGTATTCATACAAAGCTTATTGTCTTTCCAGGGATGTCCTAAATTCTTCTCAAGTAACTAAAGTATCTCCGTAATCTGCAGGCCAGGGTTGTCCAGTTCCTGCAAAGAAATGCCATCAAGGATATCATGCTCTTCTTCCATGAGAAATTCCTCTACATTTCTCTAATGTCACACAGCTGGTCTCTAATGTCACAGCCTGTTCTGTGATGTCATAGCCTGCTCTGTGATGTCAGACCTCTGCCCTGTGATGTCACAGCTGACTCTGTGATGTCACAGAGACAGCCAATGATACCATAGTTGCGTGATGACCTCACATAACCCACTCTGTGGTGTCATATCCCACTCTGTGACCTCATGTTCCCAGATGATAAATTGTCTCCACCTGCTGAGCACACACAATGTTCCTTCTGCAAAACCCCGGGCCTATGGAAAGCACACAATGCCCATTGTGTGAGAAGGGGAACTGAAATTCACCAGCCTCAGTGTCCTGCCAGCTCAGCCAGGCTGACGGGAACATTGGGGTCCACGACCACCAGGGACCACCAGAGAGACCCCTCAGGACAGAAGAATGCATGCAAAAAATGGGAGGGGAAATGTGTTCATGATTTTGGGGAAATGATTATCATCTGTGTGTTTAGTCCCCAACAATCAATGAATATGTGTGCAAAATACAGAATATGAACAGAAACTTTCCTGCACTCAGCATGCTTGGCTTTGGGAGGAGCTCTCCCCCGTGCATCCGGCTGAATAAAGAATGCTGCTTCCTAAAGCTACATTGAGGTTAAGGAGTTTTCTGTTTTACCGAATTTTTGGTAAGTCCCACTCCCAAGGAAAGCTCTGCCTCCTGCTGTTCACAAACAGAGAAGGGCTGGTGGCAAATGTGGTGCTCAGAGGCTGCCTGGGGCACAGTGACCATGAAATAATCAAGTTTTCAATGTTCTGTGAAAGAAGGAGGGGCATCAACCAAACTTCTACACAGGAATTACGGAGGGCAGACCTGGGCTTATTCAGGATGCAGATTTGGAGAGTAGCAAATCAAGTACTGATTTTTTTCAGGGAAACAGCCCTTAAAAACAAAGAGGTCCAGGAAGGATGGACACATCTCAAGAAAGAAATCCTAAGGGGGAAGGAGCAGCCTGTCCCTCTGTGCCCAAGTTGAGCCAGCGAGGAAAAAGGACTGTTCTGTCTGTGCACGGAGCTTTTGTGGGAACTCAGGAAAAAAGAGGGTGCATCAACCTTGGAGAGAAGATCAGGCATGTCAGGAAATCTTTCAGGATGTTGTTAGGTTGTGCAGAAAGTAGAGTGGTGAAAGGTCAATTAGAGCTTAACCTGGCCACTTCTGTGAAAAAGAATAACAAGTGTTTTAAAAATAAACTAATAGCAAAAGGAGGGATAAGCAGAACTTCTACTCTTTATTGGATGCAGTGGGGAATAAAGTAACTAAAGATAAGGAAAAGCTGAGCTGCTTAACGCCTTCTTTGCCCCAGTTTTCAACATTAAGACAGGTCATGCTCAGGACAAGTGTTCTCCTGAGCTGGTGGATGGGGACAGGGAGCAGAACAGCTCCCTGGAATCCAGGAGGGAGCAGCTGGGGACCTGCTGAGCCACTCAGATGCTCCCAGATGTCTCTGGCACCAGATGGGATCCATCCTAGGGGGATGAGGGAGCTGGTGGATGAGCTCCCCAAGCTGCTCTCCATCATTTCTCATCAGTCCTGGCTCACCAGGGAGGCCCCAGAGGACTGGAGGTGCCAGTGTGAGCCCATCCCCAAGAAGGGCTGGAAGGAGGATCTGGGGAACTGCAGGCCTGTCAGCCTGACCTCGGTGCCCGGCAAGGTTCTGGAACAGATCACCCTGAGTGCCATCACAGGGCACCCACAGGATGGCCGAGGGATCAGAGCCAGCCAGCGTGGATTTCAATGTCTGCATTGAGGATCTGCATGAGGGGACTGAATCCACCATCAGGAAATTTGCAGATGACACCAAGCTGGGTGTGAGTGTGGATGTGCTGGAGGGTAGGAGGGCTCTGCAGAGGGACCTGGACAGGCTGGATCCAGGTCCAACAAGGTGAGGTTTAACAAGACCTCGGGGTTGAGGTCACACTCTGTGGGCTGGGGCAGAGCCCAGCCAGGAATGAGCCCTGAGGCAGCAGCTCTGCAGTGCTGGCCACCAGGCCGGCTTGCCAAGGGAGGCTTCTGGCCATGCCCTGCGAGCAGCTGCTGCTGCCAAGGTGCCTTTGGTGCCTCAGGCTCTCCCTGGCCTGAGCACGGCACTCTGCCCTTGTGCCCGAGGCCTTCCCTGGCCTGGGGCTGGCCTGGGCCTTTTCCTGCGGCGGGACCTGCCCTGCTCCTGGCACAGGAAAGGCAGTTCCTGCTGGAGCAGGAGGCTCTGCCTGCACTGGGCTCAAACAACTCCAGCAAGGCCCTGTTTGCAAAGCCCCCAGTGGGAAATGAAGGAGGGGGGTCACGCTGCTTTTGGGGTGAATAATGCTGAAACCAGCCTGACTCCTCCATCCCTAAGTTCCACATCCTCAGAGGGAGCTGAAGCTGTGTCAGAGCTGGAAAATCCCCAGAGAAAGGAACAACCAAGTGATACCACTTAGAGCTTCTGCAGAGCTGCTGAGCTGGCCCAGCCGGGGCACATCTGACCCACAGGGCAGCACTTCAGACTAGAAAAGCCCCGTCCCAAACTTTAATGGCAGCCTCTCCTGACATTTCCCTTCTTGGGGGCTGTGGAGATTCCTCCCTGCAGTGGGGACAGCCCTCAAGGTCACTGCTCCATGCCGAGCCTGAGATTTGCCCATGCTGGTTGGTCTGGGGGAGTGACATCAATCTCTGCTTAAGAATTGGTTTTTGTTTAATACAATTGCTTCAAAATTTAATACAACTGCTTCCTGTTTCACCCTCAGTGTCCCCGCAGAAGAACAGGGCACCTCTCAGGCAGTTCCAGAAGCTCAGGGTTCTCATTTCATGAGGAATCTGGGGTGCAAATGGCCTTGTAAGAAGGATAAAAGCAGAAGCAATGGACTAGAAAGAATTAGAAAAATCATCCTTCTTCCAGACAAAGTCCACCAAGTCATTCCCTGCATTTCTCCTTTTCAAATTCTTTCTGTCACCTACTCTCAGAGGTCCAGCTTGTTCTGGTGCTTATCATGAACTGACTGTGCTCTTGATTTATACCAGCGCAGGAGATGTAGAATCACCAAACTGCACACAGAAACAAACTCCCTCTGTCAGCCCATTTTCATCTTCTAGATCACTTTCCAGGTGTCCATGGAGATGTGGAAATCATTATCACACACCTCTCCATTTCTGGCTGCAGGCTCTGGAGATTCTTTCTCTGAATTCAGTCAGGCTTGTATTCCCTAACAAGTCCTGGTTCCACCTCCTGTTTTCCAAGGCTGGAACAGTCCCAATGAAAACCTCACCAGTGGCACAACTCCCCAGCTCAGCAGGAAAAGAAATAACAAGCTGTCAAGTTCTCCAAACCTTTGGCCTGCTTGGCTGCAGGATTCCTGCTGCACACACGGTGTGGAAAGCCAAGAGAAGCTGCAGCTGGTGGCACATCTTGTTCTCCAGGAAAGGCTCTTGAGAAGAGCAGACATCACTGTGGAGAAGATTCCTGGAAAATTGAAACAGCTTTTAAGAAATGAAATGAAAATTAAAAGAAACAATCTAAGATGTTTTCCTCTATTTATTTCTCTGCTCCCCTTTTCCATCTTGCATTACTTCTCCATGCCATGAATTCCAAGTGCATCTCACCTCTAAGATGGGTGACTTAGGGAGCTCTAGACACTCGAAAATACCATGAGCTGCACACAGTTTGCCTTCCCATTTTTGCTGGAAGCAGTGCTGGACCCTTAAGAGCAGGGCCAGGGAATCCTCCAGCCAGGGAATGTGCCCCGACAGGGTTTGATCCTCAGCAGGGACAATGCACAGCAGCGAGCGAGGGGATTTCTCTGCCCCTGTGCAGGAGTCCAGACTCTGGGTTTGGGCTGAACAGGGCAAAGTTCCCGTGTTTGGACAGGCTCAGGGGCTGTCCCCGGGGAGCGCGGGGCTGGGCGCGGGGGCGAGCGGGCAACGGACAAACGGACACGGGGACAAACGGCCCTGGAGCTTCAGTTGCAGCGGCAGCAGCAGCAGCAGACAGAGCAGCGAAAGCAGCAACTTTGTGGAGTCCCTCTTGCTCCTCCTCTCCCTCTCCCGCTGTCCCGCAGCCTCTCCCGCTCTCCCGTTCCCGCTGTCCCCTCCTCTCCCGGTCTCTCTCTCCCCATACCCGGCCAGGCCATGCCCCTGGCCCGCCCCCGGCCCCGGCCCCGGCCGTCCCGCCGCGGTCTCGCCCCCGCCCGGCTCTGGCCGTGCTGGCGCTGGCGCTGCTGGGCGGGCATCAGTGCCTGGGGCTGGGGCGGCATCGCCTCCCTTTGGCTCCGCCTGGCCCGAGCCCGGCCCCGGCCCCGGCCCCGGCCCCGGCCCCGGCCCCGGCCCCGGCCCCGGCCCCGGCTCCTCCCGGGCCCCGCGGAGGACACAGGCGGCGCAGCCGCTGCCGCTGCCTCCGCTGCGGCTTCCCCGGCCCGAGCTCCGCCGCTCGGCAGCGCGGCCGCCGGCCCCGAGCCGCCGCTGTCCCGTTGCCAGGAGCGAACGCCTGGGGATGGCCGGCCCGGGGCGCTTGAGGGGCGCTCGGGGGCCGCTCCTGGCCCCGGGCCGAGCGCTGACAGCCGCGTCCCGCCGGCAGGGAAGGCGCAGCAGGGCCTGCAGGAGCAGTACCGGCTGGGTTCGCTGCTGGGCCGCGGCGGCTTCGGCAGCGTCTTCGCAGCCACGCGGCTCTCGGACGGCGCCTCGGTGAGCGGCGGGGCCGGCGGCGGGAGCAGGAGGAGGGGGCGGAGGAGGAACAGGAGGAGGAGGAGGAACAGGAGGAGCAGGAGGAGGAGGATGGGGCTGGGCAGGGCGGGCGGCGAGCTGAGCCCGCTGCTTCTCTTGGCTTGCAGGTGGCCATCAAAAGGGTGCCACAGAACCGCGTCCTGCACTGGGGCGAGCTGGTGAGTGAGCGGGGCCAGCGGGAGAAGCCGGGGCGTGCCGGGCGGGGATGAGCCGGGGCCCGGCAGGGTGGAAGCCGCCGGGACGCCTGGAGGGAGAGCGGGCGTGGGGCCAGTGCAGGGCGCAGAGCATCCCGGGCTGGGCGAGGGGTTCCCGAGCCCCGGCACGGCCTCAGCCCCACTGACGGCATCGTGCTCCTCCCGCAGCCCGACGGCACCAGCGCACCCCTGGAGGTGGTGCTGCTGGCCAAGGTGTCCACTGGCTTCCCCGGTGTCGTCCAGCTGCTGGAGTGGCTTGAGCTCCCCAACGACATCGTGATGGTGCTGGAGCGCCCAAAGCGGTCTCAGGACCTGCACCATTTCATTCGGGCACGGGGGTTCCTGTCCGAGGAGGTGGCGCGGGAGCTGTTCCGCCAGGTGCTGGAGGCCGTGCGGCACTGCACCAGCTGCGGGGTCCTGCACAGGGACATCAAACCACGGAACATCCTGGTTGACCTGGCCACCGGGGAGGCTAAATTGATCGACTTTGGCTGTGGCACCTACCTGCAAGACACAGCCTACACTCACTTTGCAGGTGAGTCCACACAGGGGTGTGCTCCCGGTCCCAGCATCTCACGGCCCAACATCTCCCAGCCCAAGCTGGCTGTGGCATCGGGGATTGTCCCTTTTGCTGCCCTTGATGGCACTGAGATTTCAGCCGAGTTGCGTTTCAGCAGGGCTGGGTGGGGAGCCAGCTTCCAGCCCTGCTGGCAGCCTTTGCCCACCACTCTGCCCAGGGCTGGGGCTGGGGCTGGGGCAGCCAGCCCAACAAAAACACCCGTGGGTGGGGGTAGCAGAGAGGGGGGGCCAGAACCTGTGCCCCAGCCGGTTTGGTGTGCAGGTGAGAAAGGGCTTGGACTGCTCCACTCACCTGGTTTGCTTTGAATTCATCATGTTCTTTGGGGCAATGCAGGCAGGGAGGATGAAGGCATGGTTTTCCCCACCAGTGAGTGGGTTTTTCCTTGTCATGCCTGGGCCTTGCCAGGGCTCCTGCTGCCCTCTTCCAGCACCTGTGGCTTCTTTTCCAACCCCAAGTCTGTACACAAGTCCCAGGTGCTGGCCAGAGGGCAGAGGTCACCCCGTGTGCCACTGGGGCAGCCCCTGCATGCCCAGGGATGCTGGGGCCAGGCTCTGGGAGCAGCAGCATCCCCCTGCTGAAGCCCATCTCTATTCCATAGGAACACGGTCATATAGCCCCCTGGAATGGATGCATTTTGGCTGGTACTACGGCAAGGCAGCTACTGTCTGGTCCCTGGGCATCGTGCTGCACCAGATGGTCTGCGGGGAGCACCCTTTCAGGGGGTGCCAGAACATCAGCTGGGACCATCAGCTCTCGCTGCCACAACGGCTCTCTCCAGGTGGATCCTCATCTCTGGCCACAGGGGCAATACCAGTGCTGGGAGACAGCAGCAGCTCGTGAGCATCCCGCTCTGGCAGCTGCTGAGGAGGGAGCACATGTCCTGCTCTCCTGCTCTCCTCCACAACTGGGAATTGATGGGAAAGTTTAGGCCCAGCTCTGAGCACATCCAGCATGGCCTGGGCACAGGAATAGTGGGGCAAAGCCAACAGGAGCCTTCTCCAACTGACCAGCGGGTTCTGGTGTCTCTGCCCAGAGTGCCAAGATCTGATCAGGAGGTGTTTATCCATGCTGGATATGGAAAGGCCTTCGTTAGAAGAGCTGTTGTGTGATCCCTGGATGCAGGACATTCATCTGCCCTAGAAGAAGGGAAAGAGCCACAGGCACACTCTGATGCAGGGCCCTGGTAAGTTACAGCTCCACACACGCGTTGGCAATCAGAAGCACAGGAACCCAGACTTTTTTGTGCTGCCTGTGTCACTGCCCAGAGGTCATCAGATGGGAACACGCAGCCCTTATGCTGGAGCTGAGCTGCTCTGCCCAGCACTGGTGGCCGCCATCAGAGCTGGTTCTGCTTGTCCTTGGTTCCCTGACAGCTGGGGCCCTGGGCAGAACCCTGTCAACCTGGTCTCAGCCCCAGGGAAGGAGAAGGAGCCCCTGGAGAAGCTGTAGCAGGTGGGGCTGCTGCTGCTGGAGACAGCGAGGACGACATCAAGGATGACAACCTCTTGCTCCACCTGGTCACCGGCAGGCTGAAGATGACGTCACTTTGATTCTGGCACCTTCTCCAAAGCCAGGCTCCACAGGGAATTTGCAAATGAGTCCACACGCAGGGCATGCTCCCAGATTTGGGCATTGCACAGACTGGCCGGGAACCAAAGGTTCCCCCTTTGCTGGGGCAGATGCAGCTGATCCTTCAGTCGGCTGCCCAGCTGCTTTTGGCAGGGCTCGGGGCATGGGCTGGGGTGGGTACGAAATGGGAGTGGGCTCCTGGCCCTGCCAACAGCCCCCACCACCCACCGTGCCCCAGGCTGGGGCTGGGGCTGGGGCAGCCAGCCCGACACAAACCAACCCCCCCATGGTGGAAGCAGAGGTGGGACTCCAGAACCTGTGCAGGGGCTGCTTTGATTTGCAGGCAAGGAAGGGCTTGGGCTGCTCCCCTGCCCTTGTTTGCTTTGGGATCACTCTTATTTTGGGGGGCAGTGCAGGGGGAAGGGAGAAAGCCTGGGCTTCCCTCACCGTGGGTGGGTTTTTCCCTGGCATGCAGGGCTTGGGCCTTCCTCAAGCCCCAGACAGAGATATGATTTTTGACCTTTTTTCTTGTTTCCCCTTTTTGTCTGTAATCTACTTTCAATCATTTGTTGTGTGTTTTTCTAGAGGAAGCGTTCTAGGTGGAGTCCAGTCTGGATGGGGAAGTGCTTGGGAGCAGCTGCGGCGTGGATGGGCCGTGCCCTTGGAGAAGGCTGAGGACATTGTTTGGGACCAGCTTTTCTTCCAACAGTGGATGGCGTCAGGTGGGTCCCGTCTGCTTGGCATGGTGGGATCAGAGCTTTGGGGAGATGGCAGCGAGCACAGGAGCATCCTGCTCTGGGCAGCTGCTGAGGGCTGGATGTGCCGTGGCTGGCTGCAGGCTGGGCACATGTCCTGCCTTCCTGCTCTGCTGCCAAAGGCAGCAGTGATGGGCAGCTCTGGGCACCGCTCTGGGCACGGCCAGCATGGCCTGGGCACTGCGGGCAGCTGGGACAAGGGGACAGGAGCCTTCAGCTGAGGGGCACTTTCTGGTTTCTCTCCTTGCAGCCGGACTCTGCAGGTGCTGAGGCTGCTCTGGGCTCTGCCAGGGCTCTGCTGGGCTCAGCACCGGGACAGAATCAGCCAAAGAAGAAATGGTGTGACCTGCAGCACAGACTTGCTTGAGCATTTCAGCAACACAGCTCAAGTTTGCAGAGTGCACACCTCCAAGGGAAAACATGCCACCACCCAAAAATTAAACTTATTCAATAGCTTCTGAAATGAAATCAGTCTGGGATGACCCCAAATGCCATTTTTCAGCTTGCTCAAGCTGTAGCTCAGGCCTTCTCTGAACAATTCTCTCCCCACCTGCCTTTTTACTTCCCAACTGCTCCCTCTTTTCCCCCAGTGAGTTCCCAGCCCGTGGCAGTCTCCATCACACTGTTGCCTTCCTTGATGCGCCTCACCACGAGGAAGGCCGAGCCCCTGGCTTAGGGACTCATCCTGTCACTGGCTGAGGAGCTGCAATGTCTCAGAGGTCTGGTTGGATTTTAGTGGCATTCAGAGCTGCTCTCCAGCCCTCAGCTCTCCTCACTGCTGAGCTCCCACTCCCTTTTCCTTGTCCTTTCAGCAGGGTGAGCTCTGTGAATCCCCTTGAGCCTCCCCACTCTTCCCAGCCCATGCACCCACCTCAGTTAGGCTGAAGCTGCAGTTTCTCTGTCTCCTCTGGCACACCAGTCCAGTCCCCTGTGCGGGGAGCCCCAGCCCCAGAGCGCAGCACCCAACAGTGCCGTCCGGGCTGGAGCAGCTGCCCTGCAGCCCTGGCTTGGCTCTTGGTGGCAAGGGAATGCTCCCTGTTTGCAGCTGTCCCTGCAGGATGGCCCCAGGGCAGAGCCCAGCTCCCACTGCAGCCCTGAAGCTTGGGGCAGACAGTGGTCCCAGAGCTGAGGTTCATGGGGAGCACCCGCAGCTGTGCCTGGCACTCTGTTGCCGTGTGTCACAGTGCAGGCTGCCTTGTACTGGCTGAATGGACCAGCCCCTGCTTTGACTGACAGGGGCCTCGCCCATCACATCTCTCCCAAGGCTGCAGGCATTTCACAGGCCAGAATCTGAAGGGGTGCAGAGATCAGACCAGTGAAATTATCCAGACTGGCTTTTTCAAAGGCCCCTTAGAAGGAAGGGCTTGAGCACAAACGCTCTCTGATTGCCCCATGAACATTGGGCTGAGTGGTCTCTTTGGCTCCAACCCACTTTCCTCCTCGAGCCAACGTTACCCACTGCCTCCCACATCCCCCCCGTGCCTTCCCACTGCCTTGTCCTGTCAGGGCTTTCGCAGCCCCTCATCCCTTGGTGGCCCCATCCCCTCAGGGTCTCCCTCAGCCCGGCCAACCTGCCCGGCAGCAGCGCCACAGCTCCACAGGAGCTCCCGAGGAGCCCCATCCAGAGGCACCTCGGAGCCCTCAGCAATGCAGCCAGCAACACACGGGCAGGAGGACACAGATGGCGGTTCCTGCCTGGGACAGGGCTTGTGGCCATCTCCAGGCACCGGTCTCACAGGGACCCCTGGAACTCCAGCCCCTGCCCACCGGCTCTGTTGGCAGCACAAAGGCTTCAGCAGAACCACCAAAGGCCAAGGGGCTTCTGGCCATTTTCCCTGCAAGCCTGCACGTGCCTGGGCAGCTTGCTGAGCCCAGGCACCCTTTGCTCCCTCTTCCCCTATGCCCTGCAGAGCCTGGGCAGCAAAAGAAAGATCCTGGGAGTCTGTCTATTACAACACATCCTATATTTATATCCTAAAGAAAAGCGAAAAGAACGAAAGAACAATCTTGAAGAAATTAAACACTCCTGCTGGCTCAGGTGGCCCCAGCAGACAGAGCCTCTGGGATCAGCACTCTGCACAGCTCCAGCAGCGCAGCCAGCCGAGCCCCAAGAGACGAGGCCGTGTTCTCCATGCCCTGCGGAGCTGATCATGCAGGCTATCCAAGATGGAATATCCAGCTCTATCTACTGCCTGGAGGATGTACAACGTTTGAATTGCCAGGCTTCCAACGGCAACGCTGATGTCATTTGCCGTGCCTTCAAGGGCTGAAAGAGAGAGCAACAGAGCCATGGTCAGATCCCGGATCTGAGGGGACCCGAGGAGACCTCCCTGCCAGGGCCATCCCAGCCGGCCCCGGCCATGGCCAGCAGGGATAAGGGACAAATGGGATCAGCCCGAAGCTGCTGGCCACGAATCCCCCAGGGGGCCCTGAAATCTCCGTGTGCTCTGCCCACGCCGCCCCTCGTCCGCACAGGGAGCAGAGCCCTGCGCAGCCGGGGCACGGCTTGCAGCTCCCCCGCCAGCCCCCGCTGACAGCCCGCTGCCCTCACTCACCCTCACAGATGAGCTGGAGCTCTTCCTTCTTCCCCCTCAGCTGCCGCCCGGCCATCCCTGCCAACACAGAGCCTGTCACGGCCCAGCGGCACAGCTCCCTGCCAGCGGCGCTGCCAGCCCTGTGGCCACACGGCCTCCTGGCCCGGCAGGGCTCAGCCGGGCCCTTGCCGCACGCTGCCGCCCAAGGGCACGGCTGCGAGAGGGCGGCAGCAGCGCCCAGGCCAGCCGGGGCTCCACCCCACCGGGCCCGGATGGCGCTGCCGGGGCAGCAGGCGGGGCTGGGGCCGAGCTGCGGCGGGGCGGGGAGGGAGCCCGGGCTCGCGGCTCACCCAGGAACCTGATGGCCGCCTCTCGCAGGGGCTCCTGTGGGCTCTCCAGGTAGGGCATGGCCTGGCGCAGGTGCTCGGCCGCTCTGCTGCTGTCGTCTGCCAGCTGGAGAGAGCGGCAGGAGGGAAGGCTTGGCGCGGGCTCAGCCCCTGGGCCGGGCACTCCCTGCGCCCAGCCCCAGCCTCCCCTGCCCGCACCGCCGTGAGCTCGGGCCCACAGGAGCCTGGAGAAGAGCCCGCGCCGCCTCTGGCTGCAGCAGCGGGCAGGGGCACAGCTGCCAGCCCCGCACACTGAGCACCGCGGTCAGGGGGATTCTCCAGCCTGAGGCTGGCACTTCCAGACCATCCTTACCAGGCACTCGGTGAACTTCCACAGCTTCTTCTTCTTCACCACTTTTTCCAGATCCCTCCTCTTGAGGAACTGGGCCACACAAAGCAGCGTTTCCTGAGAAGCCTGAAGAGCAGCAGAGATGCGGAGATGGCCCCACAGCCCAGGGCGCAGGACCTGTGTCCCTGTGCCAAGGCCTGGAGGAGGCTGCAGCCCAGCAGGCGCCAGGGCAGGAGGCAGCTGAGCCGCCTCCCAGGGGGACAGCAGCAGCCCACAAGTCCTCACCCGTGCCACACGCCCATCCTCATCCTGGCAGTGGAAGAAGAGTGGCAGCAGACTCTGGCGCACGTGTGTCTTCAGGGCCTTTTTGTCCTTTTGCAGTGGAAGAGACAGCAATGTTTGGAAGAGCAGGATGGAGAGCAGCTGCACCTGGCTATTGTCCTGTATGAAAGGAAGAAAAAAAGACCTGAGCATCGGCTGCACGGGGCTCAGCTTGTCTCAGGCCTGGAAATCCACAGGGCACAAAGTGTCCGGGCAGCAGCCAGTGGCTGTGGCTGGAGGCAGCGAGCCTTACGTGGTCAAAGAGTGGCAGGAGCGCCTCAACCAGCCGCAGTGCAATGGAGCTGCCTATCAGCATGTCCTTGTCCCAGGAGATAAAGCTGAGGAGCATGACAGCCATGCTAACTATCTCTCCATCTGCGTCGCACAGGAGCTCCACAAGACTTTCAGTCAGGCTCCCCATTTTTTCACTCTGTGCGGAACACAAGTTTGTGAAACGCCATCCTGCTGCCGCAGGGCCTAGAGGCCAAAGGGCTGTTGCGGAGCACTTGGGCAGCTGAAGCAGGAGGCAGGAGAGCTGGGAGCAGCTGCCCCAGTGCCTAAAGCCCAGCAAAGCCCAAGCGACTGCATTCCCGAGAGCAGCCTCAGCCTCTGTCCCCTTCTCACCGTCGAGGGATTGTCAATGAGCTTGAGAAGGGCCCTGAGCGCCAGGCGACGCCTGTCCCTGCACTTGCTGTGCAGGTGCCTTGACAAGATTTGCAGGACTCTGTTAGCACTGCCTCCACTCAAGTTCAGGCACTCGAGGACCTGAAAGGCACAGGGCAGTGACAGGGGACCCGGCCGGCAGGAGCCCGGAACCGCACAGGGCTGGCCCCAGGCAGCAGCACAGGGCGCGGGCACCCGTCCCAGGCAGCTGCGGCTACGAGAGGGCAGAGAGCTGGAAGGCAGCTGAGCGAGGCAGCGCTGGCCATCAGGCTCACCTCCACAAGGAACGCCAGGGCGGGCAGCTCCCAGCGTGGCTTCAGTGTGTTGAGCAGCTGGAGCAGGTAGCGAGCGATCCGGGAGCACAAGGGGATGGAGACACGGGATATCTCCCTGGCAGGAGAAAAAGTAACCAAGACTTTGGGCCGGGGGACAAACCTCTCCCAGGACAGACTGACAGAGGTCTGGTCTTTCCCCAGCATCCTGCAAGGGGCCCTGGGCTATTTGGGAGGCAGCTCCTTGTGGGTACCCTCCTCTGCCAGCCTTTTCCAGTCTGCTTGGCTGTGCCTCGGTGACAAGGCCCTCTGGCCCACAACCACTGGGACTGTGTGGGGCACCCTGGGCACAGAGCACAAATGTCAGAGGCAGCGGGGAGAAGGGGGTCTCACCTGGCCAGCAGACCCACGGCATAGTGGTGGGTGTCAGCACACAGCAGCGTGTCCCAGCCACGCTTGCGTTCCATTGCCAGCACCACATCCTCGTGCTCCATTTGGCAGAGCAGGGACTTGAGGGTCCGCACTGCAAACCTGCGTGCAGAGCAAAGCCCAGGTCACGCTGGGAGCACTGGCTCCTGCCCAGGGATGTGGCAGGGACAGAGGAGTGGGATGGAGTACCTGTTGGGGCTGGTGGCAAGGCCGTATTGCTGCTGGCATCCCTTCCAGAAGGTATCGACCTCCTCTGGCATATCCAGAGTGCTGAAGAACACTTGGAAGAGCAGATGCACAAGTAGGTGGGGGAAATACACCGTCACCATCTGTGGGACACAGGGCACCTGGAGGATCTTCCACATCACCACAGTTGCCTGCAAAGGACAAAGCCCCCCGAGACAGCGCTCAGTGCCGAGGTGTCCGTGTGGCAGGGCCCGAGCACGGGAGGGAGAGGCCCGGAGAGACGCAGGGGGAGCAGCGGGCCTGGTGCCCCTGAAGCTGCCCCGAGGCCAGGTTTCAGCCCAGCGCCTGAGGCAGGGAGATGCAGTGGGGCAAGGAGGATGGAGAGCTGCTGGGCAGGTGGCCTTGGGACCAGCAAAGGCCAGTTGCAGAAACTCACAGCCAGGACAAAGACACCCGTTTTGTCCCCATCAGAGGTGAATGTGCTGTGCTCTGGCCAACTCCCCAGCACATCGAGGAGCATCAGCTGCACTGGCTCGGCAGTCCTGGGCGAGCACATGATGCTCTTCCACATGGTGAAAGCAGCTCTGCGGGGTTAGAACTCTGTCTCAGGGGGGTCTGGGACACAGCACCGTGGCCTGGGCAGCAGCGGGGACCTGAGCTGGCTGCCGGCTCTGCCTCTGCCCACTGCCCCTCGCCAGCAGCACCCAGGCAGCCCAGGCCTGTGGGGACAGGCCCCTGAGGGGCAGCGAGGGAGCATGGCAGCAGGCTCGGGGGCTGAGGTGCCAGGGCTGGCAAAGGGAGCAGCCAGAGGGCCCTGGGGACTCTCTGTTGGTCAGACACCTGGCACAGGCTGTACAGGCTGATGGGCTGGGGAGCCCTGAGCCCTCTGGGCAGGTGGCCCCATACCTGTCACAGGATGGGGCCACACACAGGAGTGTCATTACTACGTCAGCAGGCTGTTCTTCAGTGAGATCCAGGAGGGCCCTGTTCAGCCTCTGCTCAGCAAACTGATTGTCCATGAGCCACTGGTGGATGTACCTCACCATGGCGGGCACCTGGAGAAGGCACGGGGAGACTTGGAAAGCTGCCAGAGGGAGGAATGTCCCCAGCTTCCCCAGAGAAGTGCTTCTCTTCCCACCACACTGCCATGGCCTCAAAGGCTTCCAGCGACCTGGTGGTGTGGCTTGGGAGGCCAAGCAATTCCTGGGAGGATCAAACCCTCAAACCATAGGCTGCTTATTTGCTTTGGATTGCAAAACCCCCCTCTACGAGCATATCCAGCAGGGCAGCACAGGTCTTGGTTTTGAAGGTGTGTGAATATGCTCTGAGCCCTTTGCCCATGGTGCTGGGCTCTTCCTCCTGAATCCTCTTGATGAATTTGCAAAACAGATGTTGGAGAAGGGCAGGAAGCCAGGGATGTTCCACGGAATGCTCCAAGCGCGGTGCTCGGCTGAGCGGTGACAGCAGGCCCAGCCCAGGTGGGGATGGCTGCAGGTACCTCCACTGTTCTGCGGAAGAGGCCACGGGCAGGGTCCTGCTCTTGTGTGCGGTCCACGGCTGCATCTGGCAAAGAGCGAGCGCAGCCAGAGCTGAGG
Organism: Vidua chalybeata; assembly: GCF_026979565.1. Lineage (NCBI taxonomy): Eukaryota > Metazoa > Chordata > Aves > Passeriformes > Viduidae > Vidua > Vidua chalybeata. The sequence continues at coordinate 999,717 of NW_026530355.1, read as the reverse complement.
GGCTGCGGGAGAGGCCGGAGAACACAGCCCAGCCCTGAGCTCCCCAGGCAGGGACAGCCCCGGGATGCCCCAGGGGATGGAGCACGGCCGCTGCGGGGTGTCTGCCCGGCCCCTCTTCCGTGCTGTCCGTGGGCATGTCCCCAGGGGATGGGATGGGATGGAATGGGATGGGATGGGATGCCATGGTGCCAAGCTGGCTGCAGGCACCAACCCTAAGCCCAGCTCTGCCACTCACCCTCCTGTAGAGTCTTCAACCGCAACACCTCTTTGATCTCCTCTACTGGGGCAGCTCCAGGGCCTTCTTCCTCCTCCTGCACCCAGGCCAGCTTGGGCCCTCTTAGGGATCTCTGCTCCATGGCAGTGACTGGATTTGAGGCTACTTGCAGGAGAGATGCCTTGGAAAAGCTCCGAGTCAGCGAGTCCTGCAGTCGTGCCTGGAAGGCACCTTCAGGAGAGAAACCTCAGGAAGGCTACAGGACAGCAAGTCCTGCACTCTGGTCTCGAGTGCTCCTGCCACAAGGACAGGAGACTCCTGTCAAGGATTGTGGTCTGGCCTCGAGGGCACCGGTGGCAGGGATGGGAGATGCCTCCGGGGCACCAAGTCCCTCGGTCTGCCCTCAAGGGCACCTGCAGAAGAGAAGCCTCGGGAAGGCCACAGGCCAGCAAGTCCTGTGGTCTGGCCTCGAGGTCAGCTGCAGGAATAATGCCTGGGAAAAGCTCCGGGTCAGACACGAACGAGTGCGCTGTGCGGGGGCTCCTCACGGCACCGCTCTGTCCCGTCCTGTCCCGTCGCGTGCTCCAAGCACTCTGGCGTGCTCTTGTCACCGCCAGCTCCTATGTCACCCTGTGTCACAAAGGGCCCTTGGACACGCTGTCCTGTTCCATGACACGGTGACCACGCAGCACCGTGTCACAAAGGGCCCCTGCACACACTGCCCCCTGCCCTGGGGCCGCCCCGACCCACCCAAAGTGGCCCAGGTTGGAAGGAATTCCTCACCCCAAGTGTCTAAGACAGCCCAACAGGGTCTTTAAGAATGGCTGAAACCATCAGCAAACGCTGCCCTGCTCTGCGGGCTGAGGGCAGCAGAAGGAGCCCCCAGGGCTGCCGACGCAGCTGTGCTGGGAAGGGCACGGGGCCTTCCACAGAAGCTGGCACGGCCTCCTTGGGACACGTCCCGGCTGGTGGCCATCCAAAACCCATGGGTGTGACACAGACAAGGAACGTGTGGGCCACAGCACCAATGCTGCTCTGAGCCCTGGGGCCCGGGGAGCGCTGACATCAGCAGGTGTGGCAGAGTCCCTGCCCAAGCAGACCTGCCACCCCCCGGGCCCTGGCAGCTCTGGTGCCCTTCTCCTGCCCCAGAGACCTGTGCCCGTGGGGGGCTTCTGTGCCAGAGGGAGACAAAGTCCACGTGCATTGGGGGCTGCGCTCCTGCCTTCAGGGGCTCTTGGCAGGAGCACCTGGAGCAACTGCTGGCAACACTTGGTCTCTGTCAGAAGCTCTTACTCCATGCTGAAATTATTTTCTCATTGAAGTTCTTGCCTTCTGCACAAAAACACCTTAGTGGCCAAGGCACGGAATAATCTGGCAAGTAAGAATCCTCAGTTCAGGAAAGCTTTCCTTCCCATTGTTCAACTCAAGTAGTTCCAAAAATTTGCAAACTTCCCAAATTAATTGGGATGGCCTGAGGAGGTGAAGATTTGGAATTTTGCTTCCCATCTAAAAGCAGCAACTCATTTGCCTTAACCTCATCCACCGAGGGTCACTTCACAGCACCTAACACTACACAGAATAAGGGCAAAACCAAGGGCCATTCTTTGGTTTTCTATGAAGGGATGATAATATCCTAATTGTCTTAAGGAATAAAAGCTCTCAAGAAATCAAAGTCCACTCAGTGGTACAAAAGTAGCCCAAAGAAATGAGTAGATGGCAAAAGGGCGAATCCTCCCCCTGGTACAGATATCTAAGTGGCCAGTAAAGTGCAGCTCTCCCCTCTTGTTCCCTGCAGCAGAATCAGGAGCATGAAGAGGAAAAGTCACAGATATTCTTTCTGCCCTCCCTAACCAAAGCTGTGCCAAAGCACAGATGCTGCCTTCAAAGTGACTCCAATTCCAGCCTAGACCTCTCCCCTTCCACACAACTCCTTCTCCAACACCCCACCAGCAGCAACCCCCCCAAACTCCCGCACAGAAGCCCTCAACACCCTGCCAGGAGCCCCAGCTGTCCCCGTCCCTCCACAGAGCTTTCCCAGCCTCCAGCAGACGCCCTGGTTCCCTGCAGGTGCCGTGGGATGGCACTCAGGAGGATCTGCTCCAAGGCCTTCCTCTGGAGCAAGCTCAGGCTGCCAGGCCTATGGTTCCTGGATCATCCTTCCCACCAAGCCTTCCTGTGCACGGCCGTTCCATTTGCACCTTTGTGCTCAGCTCGGAGTTCTCCACTGAACCACGAGTGCTGGGGAATGATGGAGAGCAGCCTGGTGTGGTGGTTTGACATGGAAGTGAATTTTTTCCAGGAAGTTGGGTCAAACCAATCAGTGGTCAGGTTTGGATATTGGTACCTGGAGTGACCACTGAAAGTATGGACACGCCTCTGAGAACACAGGGGGTTAAAAGCAAGAACTCCCAGGGGAACTCTCTCTTTGGTTCCGGTCATCAGAGAGTGCAGACTCTCCCCTGCCCAGCTACGGGCTGGGCGGGGGCGGGGAAGCCACGCGGCCTTGTCCAGGTAGGCCGAGGGGCTGAGGGTCTGGAACCGAGCCAGCTCCTGTGGACGGAAGGGTGGAGAGGAGCGGAGATGCCTTTGTTCCCCCCCCCAAGAGGGAAAGAGACAGAGAGCCTGGCGGCACCTGGAAATTTGCCAGCAGAGGAGAAGGAGAAGGCGGGGGGGATGTCCAGCATGGGAGGCGGCGGAACACCGGACTGAGATATCAGCCGTCCAAGGAGTCTGAACGTTTAACCCTTTCCAGGAAATGAGGGCTTTTTAAAAGTATTACTCCTCCTTGATTTGTAGTGGAAGAGAGATAGTCCGGGACTTGAGATGTTAGAAGAAGAAATATTTAAGTGGGAGGAGATGATGAAGTAGCTTTTGGCTGGACTTTTCTTGTTAGCCATAGACTGAACCAAAATCTCCTGCAATAGAGACTGCATTTTAGGGGGATGCAGTGGTGACCCAGGGAGACCTGTTTCAGCTTCGAACAGCACAAGAATGGCGAGAAACGAAGAAAGCTGAAGAGGGAATGGTGATACCCTCTGTCTTCGGGAAGAAGATGAGTCCTGTTTTTGGACCCCTCGGCCCCAGGGGAAAATGGGGGGGACTGTAGTCCCAGGATGAGAAACTGAACTGTTGTATTTTTGGGTCTGTGGCAAAGCATCCTTAAAGGAGCCCTTTGAGCAGTCTGTCCATGCATGGTGGTGAGAGCACTGTGACATGGAATGGAGAGTGTCACACTGGCAGATTTTTTTTTCCGGGCGGTTGCCATGTGTGACAGGGAAACACAGGGGGGCAGCTGTGTTTCCTGGGGGGTCTGTGGTGCAAGAGAGACTTCACTCTCCCTTGATAGTTTGAGTATAGATTACCTGAAGGGTGGTAATTTGATCAAGAATCCCGGGTGATGTTTCATGGCTGGGTGTTTTTGGAATTGGGAGGAGGAGGGGTGGTTTAAAAGGTCTTCATCCTGGATTTAGTTTATGTGTTTTCTGTATTAGTAGTAGTTTAATAAAGTTTTTTCTTTGTTATTAAGCTTGGGCCTGCTCTGCTCTGTTCCTGATAACATCTCACAGCATTTATTTAGGGAAGGTGCATTTTCATGGGGAGGATGGCATTGCGCCAGTGTCCAACCATGACATTGAGTTTTTCATAATACTCTCAATGTGTACGAAAGTTGTCATAAGGAAGTATTTGTGCAATCCTGCTGCCTTTAGGAATTGTTACAGGTGGTTGTAAAGCACAGGCCATGATTTCTACTTGCCCTATGAAATCTGCATCTATTACTTCGGGTAATGCAATTACTCCTTGTTTGCTTGTTGACGACCTGCCAAGTAAAAGTCCTCCGGCTGGAGACTCAGCCCTGAGCACAGGGCCTTTTACTTCAGCTGGAATCAATGTTACCTCTTTGTTGCTCAGGGTTACCTCTACTGTGGTTGCCACGTCCACTCCGAGACTCCCTCGGGTGGCTGGGACGCGCTGGTATAGGAAACCGTATTTTTCATCTGTGTCGAAGGGCTGTGTTGGGTTGAAGGGGTGTGTACTTGTGTCTTTGTGCGGAGACAGGTCACGCTGCTCTGCATGTTTCTTGACGGTTTGTGAGCACAGGCAGCGGTGGCACGAGTGTCAGAGTTACACACATGACACCAAACAGTTTTGGAACAGCTTCGCCGCATATGCCCAAATTCACCGCATGGGAAGCAGGTAGCAGTTTTAATCTTTCTGTTATTTTGACCTTTTATTTTAGCTTGCCTGCCTCTGTTTCCAGACAGAGCAGCTGCAATTACATGACCTTGTTCCTTTAATGTTTCTTTCATCGCTGCCGTGAAGGCGGCTGTCTGATTATTCTGTTCTGCCCGAGTGGCTCTCATAAGCATTTTGTCAACTGGGCTCCCTTGGGGTAATGTTGCCAGGATTGCTCTCATTCTGGCATTTGTTCCTTCAAAAGCGAGAGTGCGGAACATATGTTCCTGGAGTTCAGGAGGCAAATCTGCATTATCTTTTATTGCTGCTGACAGACGGTCTAGGAATAGTCCACAGGGCTCTTTTCTTCCTTGGCGGACTGTGGTATAAGGTGCAGGATTTTCTTACCAGGTACAGACAAAAGAGCTCAGTGGGCTAAAGTCTGGGCAATTTGATGCATTTGAATAGGATATGGTAGCTGAACCTGTGTGTTAGAATAGGGTCCTTGCCCACTTAGCATGTCTGTCTGTATACCATACAGAGGGTCTCCTACTATTAAATGTTTATTTGCTTCTTCAACTGCTAATCTTTTCCATTCTCTTTCAAACAACAAATACTGAGACAGAGTGAGGAGAAGGGAAGCAACTCTTGCACAGTCAGCAGGGGCAAGGACATCTGCTGTAGAAATAAACGGAATAATTTGTTGGGTAGCTTCTGATCGAATACCATGGGTAGTAACTGCTTGTTTTGCTGGTTGCAATATTTTCCAATCATGAGGTTCCCAATTTGCTTAATTATTACTGACAATTGCAGGGCAAGCAAGAGAACTGGCAGCCTGCCATTCACCTTCTATGATAGCATCTCAGATCACACCCGACCATCGCTGTTGAATTGGATCTTTTTCCGGCCTTGGTGCCTGCGGGGGTATTGCAAGGCATCCGGGCATGGGTGGAGCAGTCGGCTCCTCAGGGGTGTCACAGGGACTGGGATGGAAAGGGGTGTCGGAATAGTCTTTAGCACTGACACAGGGTCTGTTCGTTTTTCCAGTTGTTCCTGCTGTATGGATAATTCTGCTAATTTCTTTAACACTTCTTGAATTGAGTCATTAGAATCTGATTTTTTAGCTTTGTACTTAGATTCAGAGCGCTTTGACCTTCTAACTCTATCTTTTTCCTCTCCCTCGGACTCAGCTGACAGCATAGATTCGTCTGATGCTATGTCAGGCAAAGGAGGGCACAGGGAAGGGCAGCATTCTTTTCTTTTCCTTTCTGCCCGCAAGCTGAAGCTGAATTTTTTGGCCTTGCATCACCCACCGCCTCAGGAATTTCTTCTATTTCTGCTGCTTCAGGCACTGCTTCCATATCTCTGGCTTCTCTTGAAGGGAGATCAGTTACTTTTTTCTAATTTTTGACCAGCTGCAGCAGACTCTGATGGGGCAACCTCCTCTTTTTTGTGATGGATTATTTAGCAACTCTTGCAAATTAGAGCAAACAGGGGCAGAGATTCCTTTCATGGGGACCTTTCCAACTCCAAAAAAGTTAGCGAGACATGATGGCTTGGAAGGAACTTGTTGCTTTGTTCCACTCACATCGCCTCCCAAATCCTCAATGGCTGCGGCAGCTACCTTTTTCTCAGCTTTCATAGTCTCTGATGTATTGGTGATAGATTTCCAAGTAACTCCTAACTCCCTTGCTTCTTTTCCATTTTTTCCACCTTCTATCCTGATGTCCCAGAGGTAGTTTCCTACCTCTTGCCACTCAGGTTCACTAAAGAGCAGGGCAGGTTCAGAAAGCTTTCCTTTTTTTACATGCCCATTTTATTAGGGCTATTACTTCTTCTTCTTTGGTGTCCTCACCTCTCTTTGAGAGGATAGTTGTCAGTAATTTAACTGCCGCGTCTAATTCCATCCTGGTCTTACCTTGGCAGGGGCTTGATTGGCCGCTCAAGCTCCGGACTCTGCTCTTGCGTTTGCCTACCAGGCCTCTCCTGCCTCCAGCTCTCCGGCTCCCAAATCAGGTGCTTACCTGATGCTTGGGAGCCTTCCGCATTTAAGTGATCTGCATTTAAGCAAAGGAGTCCCTGTTCATGGTGCCAGTATGAAGGGGGTCCCACGGAGAGCCGGCCGGAGTAATGACACTCAAACCACTATGGCTACATGTCCTCCTCCTTTTTGGTCTAATTTATCCAAATTTTATACCTTACTGCCTTACATCATACAATAGCTAATTAACATTCATTGGTTAAGGTCATATGATTACATCTACAAGTCACTTATTGATTGGCTGTTATACTACAAGCGTCTGATCAGGTTATAGTACGTGACAGTTTTCAGCATCCAGCATAGACTATTGTATTCATACAAAGCTTATTGTCTTTCCAAGGATGTCCTAAATACTTCTCAAGTAACTAAAGTATCTCCGTAATCTGCAGGCCAGGGTTGTCCAGTTCCTGCAAAGAAATGCCATCAAGGATATCATGCCCTTGTTCCATGAGAAATTCCTCTACCTTTCTCTAATGTCACACAGCTGGTCTCTAATGTCACAGCCTGCTCTGTGATGTCATAGCCTGCTCTGTGATGTCAGACCTCTGCCCTGTGATGTCACAGCTGACTCTGTGATGTCACAGAGACAGCTAATGATACCATAGTTGCGCAATGACCTCACATAACCCACTCTGTGATGTCATATCCCACTCTGTGACCTCATGTTCCCAGATGATAAATTGTCTCCACCTGCTGAGCACACACAATGCTCCTTCTGCAAAACCCCGGGCCTATGGAAACCACAAAATGCCCATTGTGTGAGAAGGGGAACTGAAATTCACCAGCCTCAGTGTCCTGCCAGCTCAGCCAGGCTGACGGGAACATTGGGGTCCACGACCACCAGGGACCACCAGAGAGACCCCCCAGGACAGAAGAACGCATGCAAAATGGGAGGGGAAATGTGTTCATGATTTTGGGGAAATGATTATCATCTGTGTGTTTAGTCCCAGACAATCAATGAATATGTGTGCAAAATACAGAATATGAACAGAAACTTTCCTGCACTCAGCATGCTTGGCTTTGGGAGGAGCTCTCCCCCGTGCATCCGGCTGAATAAAGAATGCTGCTTCCTAATGCTACATTGGGGTTAAGGAGTTTTCTGTTTTACCGAATTTTTGGTAACTCCCACGTCCAAGGAAAGCTCTGTCTCCTGCTGTTCACAAACAGAGAAGGGCTGGTGGCAAATGTGGTGCTCAGAGGCTGCCTGGGACACAGTGACCATGAAATAATCAAGTTTTCAATGTTCTGTGAAAGAAGGAGGGGCAGCAGCCAAACTTCTACACAGGAATTACGGAGGGCAGACCTGGGCTTATTCAGGATGCAGATTTGGAGAGTAGCGAATCAAGTACTGATTCTTTCAGGGAAACAGCCCTTAAAAACAAAGAGGTCCAGGAAGGATGGACACATCTCAAGAAAGAAATCCTAAGGGGGAAGGAGCAGCCTGTCCCTCTGTGCCCAAGTTGAGCCAGAGAGGAAAAAGGACTGTTCTGTGTCTGCATGGAGCTTTTGTGGGAAGTCAGGAAAAAAGAGGGTGCATCAACCTTGGAGAGAAGATCAGGCATGTCAGGAAATCTTTCAGGATGTTGTTAGGTCGTGCAGAAAGTAGAGTGGTGAAAGGTCAATTAGAGCTTAAGCTGGCCACTTCTGTGAAAAAGAATAACAAGTGTTTTAAAAATAAACTAATAGCAAAAGGAGGGATAAGTAGAACTTCTACTCTTTATTGGATGCAGTGGGGAATAAAGTAACTAAAGATAAGGAAAAGCTGAGCTGCTTAACGCCTTCTTTGCCCCAGTTTTCAACATTAGGACAGGTCATGCTCAGGACAAGTGTTCTCCTGAGCTGGTGGATGGGGACAGGGAGCAGAACAGCTCCCTGGAATCCAGGAGGGAGCAGCTGGGGACCTGCTGAGCCACTCAGATGCTCCCAGGTGTCTCTGGCACCAGATGGGATCCATCCTAGGGGGATGAGGGAGCTGGTGGATGAGCTCCCCAAGCTGCTCTCCATCATTTACCATCAGTTCTGGCTCACCAGGGAGGCCCCAGAGGACTGGAGGTGCCAGTGTGAGCCCATCCCCAAGAAGGGCTGGAAGGAGGATCTGGGGAACTGCAGGCCTGTCAGCCTGACCTCGGTGCCCGGCAAGGTTCTGGAACAGATCACCCTGAGTGCCATCACAGGGCACCCACAGGATGGCCGAGGGATCAGAGCCAGCCAGCGTGGATTTCAATGTCTGCATTGATGATCTGCATGAGGGGACTGAATCCACCATCAGGAAATTTGCAGATGACACCAAGCTGGCTGTGAGTGTGGATGTGCTGGAGGGTAGGAGGGCTCTGCAGAGGGACCTGGACAGGCTGGATCCAGGTCCAACAAGGTGAGGTTTAACAAGACCAAGTGCCGGGTCCTGCACTTTGGCCACAAAAACCCCTGCAGAGCTACAGGCTGGGGACAGAGGGGCTGGACAGCAGCCAGGCAGAAAGGGACCTGGGGGTACTGATGGACAGCAGGCTGGACATGAGCCAGCAGTGTGCCCAGGTGGCCAAGAAGGCCAATGGCTCCTGGCCTGGAGCAGGAATGGTGTGGCCAGCAGGAGCAGGGCAGTGATTCTTCCCCTGTACTGGGCACTGGTTGGGCAGCACCTCAAGTGCTGTGTCCAGTTCTGGGCCCCCAATTTAGGAAGGACATGGAGGGGCTGGAGCGTGTCCAGAGAAGGGCAACAAGGCTGGTGCGGGCTCTGCCACACGAGTCCTGTGAGGAGCAGCTGAGGGAGCTGGGGTTGTTTATCCTGGAGAATAGAAGGCTCAGGGGAGACAAGGTGGTGTCAGGGCACAGGTTGGACTTGATGATCTCCAAGGTCTTTTGTAGCCTGGCTGGTTCTGTGATTCTCTGCAAGCACCCTTGGAGCAGTTGCAGGAGGAGCCCTGGGCCTCCTCTTCAGAAGCTGCAGCAGCCCAGGTCCCTCAGCTTCTCCTCACAGCCCCAAAGCCCATCCTGTCAGTCCTGCAGAGCCTCTGCAGCTCCTCCTCCTTGCCCAGAACAGGGAGCCCCACAGGCAGACACAGCAGCCCAGATGTGCCCCCCTGGCCTGGGGTGCCTCTGGCAAGGGAGCAGCACGAGGCAGTGCAGGAGCCTGCAGACAATTCCTGCAGCATTTGTGGGATGATCCTGCTCCCCAAGGGATGTTCCCATGGTGCCAAGTCAGGAACTGAAATGGGGAGTGGGGCCAGAGAGGAGAGGGCAAACAGGGATGGGCTGTTTGCAGGGCAGGGAACAGGGCTGGGCAGGAGAAAGAAATTTGTAGAAGGAAGAGTAAAGAAAGTAAAGGTAAAGCCAAGGAAATGCTCAGGGCAGTTTGGGGGTGGCTGCCAGGCAGCCCTGGCTCTGAGCAACAGCGTCTGCAGTGGGACAGGGAACTCCCAGATGATGGGAACAAACTTTCTGGCTGAGTGCAGAGGCCAGGACAAAGCTGAGTGGTTTCCCTGGCGTCCCCCAGCCCTTCCTGGCCCCAGGGCTGATGGCATTTGTGCTCCCTCAGGTTCATGTCCTCACAGCAGCAGCCCGGGGGTGCTCCCGCCTGCTGTGTGCAATGCAAACAGGGGCTCCTGAGCCAGTGCTGCCGTGTCTGTGCCTGCAAGGATGGGGCACCTGTGTGAGCTGGGGGAGAGGCCAGGGCTGCAGAGGGGGGATGTTGTTGGCCACTCCATGAGGACGCTCTGGGACGCTGCCCTGGGCTGTGCAGCACACTGGGGATGGATCAGCCCCTGCTCTGCTGCTCCTTCCCGTCTCCCCCAGGGCCCTGGCAGAGCACCAGCCGTGCTGTTTGCCCCCAGCCTATCCACGGCCAGCCTGGGGCTGCTGACGGGGGTTTTCTGTGCTGAGCATTGGCCTGGCCGTGTTCTTGAGAGAGCCAGGGCAAGGAGCCTGGAGCCCCCAGGCCCTGGCCTGAGGCGTCAGCGCTGCCCCAGCAGTGCCCATGGCCTGTCCCTGCTGCAGCCCCGGCACTGCCACCCCCAGGACTGTGCCCGGCCCCGAGAGCACTCAGGCCCTGCAGCAACACCAGGGCCACCAGGGCAGCGGGGCAGGGCCACGGGAGCAGCACTGGCAACACCAAGTGCTGCTGCTGCTGCTGGGCACAGCTGCTGTGCCAGCACTGATCTGCCCCCAGCTCTGCACACAGACATTGCTGCTGCAGCTCCAGAGAAGACAACAAAAGGGCATCTCTGCAGAAAACTTTGCTGGGAGATCCTTGAGTTCCTTTAAAGACACCAAGAGCGCAGCCCCTCATTGACACAGTCTGTGGCCCCAGAGAAGGTGGAGAGAAACAAAATGAGAAATGGCAGAAACAAAGACATTGCTTTGGGGATGATATTGAAAAAGAAAAACAAAGAAAACGAACCTCCAAAACGAAACCAACAAGAAGAATCAAAGATTACTTTTATTTGATGTGATTTGGGGAATAGGCCATAAGTCTACTGTTTCTGAAATGGTCCAGTCATCAGTCTCCACGGTGCAGCCTTGAGCTCCTGGTTCCTCAGGCTGTAGATGAGGGGGTTCAGGGCTGGAGGCACCACTGAGTACAGAACTGACAGGGCCAGATCCAGGGATGGAGAGGAGATGGAGGGGGGCTTCAGATAAGCAAATGTGCCAGGGCTGAGGAACAGGGAGAGCACAGCCAGGTGAGGGAGGCAGGTGGAAAAGGCTTTGTGCCGTCCCTGCTCAGAGGGGATCCTCAGCACAGCCCTGAAGATCTGCACATAGGAGAAAACCATGAACAGCAAACATCCGAATCCTAAACAGACACTAACAGCAAGAAGCCCCAGTTCCCTGAGGTAGGATTTGGAGCAGAGAATCTGGGGGATTTCACAGAAGAACTGGCCCAGGGCATTGCCATGGCACAGGGGCAGGGAAAATGTATTGGCTGTGTGCAGCAGAGCATTGAGAAAGGCACTGGCCCAGGCAGCTGCTGCCATGTGGGCACAAGCTCTGCTGCCCAGGAGGGTCCCGTAGTGCAGGGGTTTGCAGATGGACACGTAGCGGTCATAGCACATGATGGTGAGAACGGAAAACTCTGCTGAGATGAAGAGAAACAGAAACAGCTGAGCAGCACATGCTGAGTAGGAGATGGTGCTGGTGTCCCAGAGGGAATTGTGCATGGCTTTGGGGACAGTGGTGCAGATGGAGCCCAGGTGGCTGAGGGCCAGGTTGAGCAGGAAGAAGAACATGGGCGTGTGCAGGTGGTGGCCGCAGGCTCCGGCGCTGATGATGAGGCCGTTGCCCAGGAGGGCAGCCAGGGAGATGCCCAGCAAGAGGCAGAAGTGCAGGAGCTGCAGCTGCCGCGTCTCTGCCAGTGCCAGCAGGAGGAAGTGGCTGATGGAGCTGCTGTTGGACATTTGCTGTGGCTGCACAGGGGGACCTGTTCATGGAGAAAGGACAGGGAAGAGTTAGAGGAGATACCTGTAACCAAAATCAAAGCCATTTCCCATACACACTGCCCAGGAATACAGAGACACACTTCTGTGTTCAAGAGTTCTGGGGTTTTCTTCATAAGCTCCCCTATATTTGTCCTGGTGTTCTTGGATGTCAGAAACCCTCAGCATTTCTGCTGCCATCAGGGAGAACAGAGCAAGTTCTGTGAAAGTGGAGAGTGGGGAGTGAGGGGAGATGGTCTGTCCTTCTCACCTGTTCTGAGTTTCTCTGGGCTTTAACCTTTCTCTGGGGGAGGTTGATCAGCTTCCCACATTTTCCCTAAAAAAAACCCCAGGTACAGTGGAGAGCAGATGGAGCCCAGCCCACAACCACAGCCCAGCTCCACATTTGTAGCCAAGGACTCACATTGCTCATTTTACCAACCCAGCAGCATTTTCAGTGTCAGAACACCTCTGTCTTTCCCCATCAATCTTACAACTCAGAGATGCTCTAGGACAGGTTTGCATCCTGGATTGGAGCTCCCAGCTTGGACTGAAATCTCAGGGAGACTTCCAAGAATCCTTCTGATGGCATTGGATGAAGGGAGATGCAGCTCCTTCCCTGGCTGCACTGCCAGCATTGCCCAGAGCTGGGCCCTGGGGACAGCTGTGTCACCCTGAGCGAGCTGTGCCCCCTGCCAGAGCCCCCAGTGCCGGGCAGCTGCTCCCAGCCCTGTGCTCTGCAGAGGGAATTGGGCCCGGGGCTGCAGAGCTGCCCCACGGCTCTGCTGCAGCTCTGCCTGCACAGGAGGGGCTGCACGCCTTGGAGCCCCGGCCCTGAGGGCAGAGGCTTGGCTGGGGGCACAGGAGGGAGGGGGCTTGTGCAGAGGGAGGGGCTGCACTGGAGGGGATCCTCTGCACAGCTCTAAACTCTCCCTGCCACAGCACTAATGGGTTTTGTTTTCTCTCCTTGCCTGATCTTCTCTCTGCTTCCTGGAGATTTTCCTCCTGCAGGTGTTTCCCTGTGCCTGATCTCTCTGTGCCAGCACTCACAGACCCCAGATCTCTGTGCACTCTCCTTGGCCTGACAGAACCCTGCCTGTTTGCAGGGCACTGGCTGGGGGCAGCTTCTGTTTGCAGCTTGGAGAAAGGACTGCTCAGACTGAGCCTGATGGCTCCAGCAGAGGTGATGCTGCTGCTGTCCATGGGCAGAGTGGCTGCAAGCACATTAGGGATCTACTGTGAACCTGTACATCACTAATAGTAACAGATGTCTCAGGCACTTGGCAAAATTAATAATCAATAATTCATAATCAACATTTATTATTCATCCATCCCTTCCTGGAATATTAGGAAACTGAATACAAAGTCTTTGGAAATCTCCTAATTTTTATCAAATCCTTGTCCTGGAAATATTCTGTGACTGATCAGAACCCCTCAGCATGTCAGAGCTTCATGAGCATTTCACCTGGCCTGCACCAGAAATACTCAGAGTTGTACTCACAGGGTCTGTGGGCATTGGGATGTTCCAGCTTGAGGAGATCACTCCAGGAGCTGCAGCTGCCTTGTCCTGCAGCCAGAGGTTCCTGTGCCAAGGGCTGGCAGTGATTCTGCCCCAGGCACTTCTCAGCACCTTCCCAGCCCTGACTGATTGAAGCTCTCTGTGCCTCTGGGCTGTGCCCGGGCAGGCTGCAGGCAGTGCCCCAGCCCTGCTGGGCTGGGAGAAGAGCTGCTCATCCAGAGAAATGTGCTTTTGAAGCTCTTCTTGGTTGCCAGGATCACCCTCTGTGCCAGGAGCCTGGCCCAGCTCAGCAGCACAGACACAGCACAAGGACTTGAATGACCCTCTGGGGCTTTGTGCTCAGGCCCTGAACATCAGGCCGTGAGAGGGAGCTGCAGAAACCTCTCTGTAGGAGGAGGGGTTGGGGAAGGCAGTCTAGGGTTGCCATGGGAAACAGCAGTTGTATGAGTTCTCCACCCCCTTTTGTAAGAGAATTGTACCCTCCCCCTGTCCTGTCAGTTATTGTTCAAGTCTGCCCCTTATCCTAGAATCTTTTCTGTTCCACGTTTTCCCTTTGGTTCTTCCACCAAGAACACTCCTTTCCCTTTTCCCCACGGGTTAATGTTATATTTCCCCTCCCTTTAGCCTTCTCCCGATTGTACCCTCGAATGCTAAACCCTCCTACCCCTACGCAGTAAAAGAATCCTCACCCCGCCCTTCGGAGCTCTCAGAATCGGCCTCCCTTCTGCTTCGTTGTCTCCCTGTCTGCCCCTTCTGCGACCCTTCAATAAACGAGCAGGATTTCAGCAGCCCGAGTGTCCCTCCCGTTCTTCTGGTGGACCCTCAGATGTACCAGCTATCCGAGCTTCGTGCCGAGTGGCTACAAGCCCCCATGGCTCGGCAATCATGGAACTTTGTGGAACCAAGGCTCCATTGTTACCCCCCAAAACTAAAAATACAATTTTGATATCCTCGTGAAACCAAGGCTCCATTGTTACCCTCCAGAACCGAGGAGACCATTGTGACATCGTGGAAACTCGTGGAACCAAGGCTCCATTGCTACCGTCCAGAACCAAGGACCCCATTGTGAAATCATGGAACCTCATGGAACCAAGGCTCCATTGTTGCCATCTAGAAGCCTAAGAACATTGTGATGTCATGGAATCTCATGGAACCAGGGCTCCATTGTTACCATCCAGAACCGAGGAGACCATTCTGACATCACGGAACCTCATGGAACCAAGGCACCATTGTTACCTTCCAAAACCATGGAGACCCTTGTGACGTCATGGAACTTCGTGGAACCAAGGCTCCATTTTTACCGTCCAGAACCAAAGAGACCATTGTGACATCATGGAACCACGTGGAACCAAGGCTCCGTTGCTACCGTCCAAAATCTAGGAGACCATAGTGACATCATTGAGCCTCTTGGAAACAATGCTCCAATCTTCCCATCTGGAACCATGGAGAAACTTGTGACATAATGGAACCTCATGGAACCAAGCCCCCATTGTTACCGTCCAGAACCGAGGACGCCATTGCGACATCATGGAACCTCGTGGAACCAAGGCTCCATTTTTACCATCCAGAACCCTAAGAGCATTGTGACACCATGGAACATCGTGGAAGCACGGCTCCACTGTTACCATCCAGAACCGATAAAAGCTTTGTGACATCATGGAACCTTTTGAAACCAAGGCTCCATTGATCCAATCCATAACCGCGGATACCATTGTGACATCATGGAACCTTGTGGAACCAAGGGTCCATTGCTACCATCCAAAACCTAGGACACCATTGTGACATCATGGAACCTTGTGGAACCAAGTCTCCATTCTTTCCGTCCGGAACCATGGAGACCATTGTGACATCATGGAAACTCATGGAACCACGGCTCCATTGTTATGCTCCAGAAGCAAGGAGACCATTGTGACATCATGGAATCTCGTGGAACAAAAGCTCTATTGTTACCGTTCATAAACGACGAAACCACTGTGACATCATGGAACGTCGTGGAACCAAGGCTCCATTGTTACCCTCCAGAACCGAGGAGACCATTGTGACATCATGGAACCTCGTGGAACCAAAGCTCCATTGTTACCCTCCAGAACAGATAGGGCCATTGTGACATCCTGGAACCTCGTGAAACTGAGGCTCCATTTTTACCATCCAGAACCCTAAGAGCATTGTGACATCATGGAACATCGTGGAAGCACGGCTCCATTGTTACCATCCAGAACCGTGGAGACCATTGTGACGTCATGGAACCTTGTGGAACCAAGGCTCCATTGTTACCCTCCAGAACCAATGAGACCATTGTGACATCATGGAACCTAGTGGAACCAAGGCTCTATTGTTACCCTCCAAAACTAAGAAGATCCTTGTGACATCATGGAAACTCGTGGAATCAAAGCTACATTTTTACCCACCGGAACCGAGGAGACCATTGTGACATCATGGAACCTCGTGGAACCAAGGCTCCATTGTTACCGTCCACAACCGAGGAGTCCATTGTGACATCATGGAAACTCGTGCAACCAAGGCTCGAGTGTTACGCTCCAGAACCGAGGAGGCCACTGTGAAATCATGGAAACTTGTGGTACCAAGGCTCGAGTGTTACCCTCCAGAACCGAGGAGACCACTGTGACATCATGGAACCTCGTGGAAATAAGTCTCCATTGTTACTGTCCAGAACCAAGGAGACCATTGTGGCACCATGGAACCTCGTGGAACCAATGCTCCATTGTTACCCTCCAAAACCAAGGAGACCATTGTGACATCATGGAACCTCGAGGAACCAAGGCTCCATCGTTACCCTCCAGAACCGCGGAGTCCCTTGTGACATCATGGAATCTCATGGAACCAAGGCTCCATTGTTAACAGTCGAGAACCAAGGAGACCATTGTGACATCATGGAACATCGTGGAACCAAGGCTCCATTGTTACCATTCAGAATCAATAAGACCATTCTGATACCCTGGGACCTCGTGAAACCAAGGCTCGATTTTTAACTTCCCAAACCAAGGAGACCATTGTGACATCATGGAACCTCATGGAACCAAGGCTCCATTTTCATGTCCGTAGCCAAGGAGAGCACTGTGACATCCTGGAACCTCATGGAACCAAGGCTCCATTGTTATCCCCCAGAACCAAGGAGACCATTGTGACATCTTGGAACCTCGTGGAACAAAGGCTCCATTTTCAAGTACAGAACCAAGGATACCATTGTGACATCATGGAACATCGTGGAACCAAGGATTCATGGTTACCCTCCAAAACCAGAGACATTTGTGCCATCATGGAACCTTGTGGAACCAAGGCTCCATTGTTACCCTCCAGAAACAAGGAGATCCTTTGACATCATGGAACCACGTGGAACCAAGGCTCCATTTCTACCCTGCACAACCAAGGAGACCATTGAGACATCATGGAACCTTGAGGAACCACTGCTCCATTTTTACCCGCCAGAGCCAAGGAGACCATTGTGATATTATGGAACCTCGTGGAACCAAGGCTCCATTGTTAATCTCCAGAACCAAGGAGATCATTGTGACATCATGGAATCTCGTGGAACCAAGGCTCCATTGTCGCCCTCCAGAACGAAGGAGATCCTCGTGACATCTTGGAACCTCGTGGAACCAAAGATTCATTATTACTGTCCTGAACCGAGGTGACCATTGTGACATCAAGGAACCTCCTGGAACCAAGGATCCCTTGTTAAGAGTCGAGAGCCAAGGAGACCATTCTAACATCATGGAACCTCTTGGAACCATGGCTCCCTTGTTACCGACCAGAACCAAAGAGACGCTTGTGACATCATGGAAGGTCATGGAATCAAGGCTCCATTGTTAACAGTCGAGAACCAAAGAGGACCATTGTCACATCATGGTACATCGTGGAACCAAGGCTCCATTGCTAGCATCCAGAACCGAGGAGACCATTTTGACATCATGGAACCTCATGGAACCAAGGATCCATAGTCAAGTACAGAACCAAGGAGACCATTGTGACGTCATGGAACCTCATGGAACCAAGGCTCAATTTTTACATTCCCAAACCAAGGAGACCTTTGTGATATCATGGAACCTCGTGGAACCAAGGCTCCATTTTCATGTCCGAAGCCAAGGAGAGCATTGTGACATCATGGAACCTTGTGGAACCAAGGCTCCATTGTTAACAGCCGAGAAACAAGGAGACCATTGTGAAATCATGGAACCTTGTGGAACCAAGGCTCCATTGTTACCGTCCAGAACCAAGGAGACCATTGTGACATCTTGGAACCTCGTGGAACAAAGGATCCATTTTCAAGTACAGAACCAAGGATACCATTGTGACATCATGGAACCTTGTGGAACCAAGGCTCCATTGTTACCGTTCAGGCATGGGGAAACCATTGTGACATCATGGAACCTTGTAAAAGCAGGGCTCCATTGTTACCCTCCAAAACCAAGGAGACCATTGTAACATCATGGAACCTCGTGGAACCAAGGCTCCATTGTTATCCTCCAGAACCAAGGAGACCATTGTGACATCATGGAACCTAGTGGAACCAAGGCTCCATTGTTACCCTCCAGAACCAAGGAGACCATTGTGACGTCATGGAACCTTGTGGAACCAGAGCTCCATTGTTACCGTCCAGAACCAAGGAGACCATTGTGACATTATGGAACCTCGTGGAACCAAGGCTCCATTGTTACAATTCAGAACCAAGGAGACCATTGTGACATCTTGGAAGCTCGTGGAACCAAGGCTCCATTGTTGCCCTCCACAACCATGGAGACCATTGTGACATCATGGAACCTCGTGGAACCAAGGCTCCATTGTTATCCTCCAGAACCAAGGAGACCATTGTGACATCATGGAACCTAGTGGAACCAAGGCTCCATTGTTACCCTCCAGAACCAAGGAGACCATTGTGACGTCATGGAACCTTGTGGAACCAGAGCTCCATTGTTACCGTCCAGAACCAAGGAGACCATTGTGACATTATGGAACCTCGTGGAACCAAGGCTCCATTGTTACCGTTCAGAACCAAGGAGACCATTGTGACATCTTGGAAGCTCGTGAAACCAAGGCTCCATTGTTGCCCTCCACAACCGAGGAGACCAATGTGACATCATGGAACCTCGTGGAACCAAGGCTTCATTGTTACCCTCCAGAACTAAGGAGACCATTGTGACATCATGGAACCTCATGGAACCAAGGCTCCATTGTTACCGTTGAGGCCTGGGGAAACCATTGTGACATCCTGGAACCTTGTGGAACCAGGGCTCCATTGTTACCGTCCAGAACTAAGGAGACCATTGTGACATCATGGAACCTCATGGAACCAAGGCTCCAGTGTTACCGTCCAGAACCAAGAAGACCCTTGTGACATCATGGAACCTCGTGGAAACAAGGTTCCATTGTTACCGTCCAGAACCAAGGAGACCATTGTGACATTATGGAAAGTCGTGGAAGTAAGGCTCCATTGTTACCGTCCAGAACCAAGGAGAGCATTGTGACATCTTGGAACCTCGTGGAACCAAGGCTCCATTGTTACCGTTCAGAACCAAGGAGACCATTGTGACATCGTGGAACCTCGTGGAACCGAGATTCCATTTCTATGCAGTGAAGCTTCATGGAACCAAGGAACCAATGTGACAAAGCAGGGCTGCATGGAACCAACAGTCCACAGAGATAGTGCGGATCCAAGGAGACTATGGTGATGCTGTGGAACCTCATGGAACCAAGGGGCCATTATGACACAGCAGAATCTCTTGGAATCAAGGCAACCGGCTTACGCTATGGAACCTCATGGAGCCAAGGGGCCACTGTGACATTGTGGAGCCTCATTGGAACAAAGGACATGGTTGATAGGACAGAAGCTCCTGGAAACTATGGGACATTGTGACACTGCAGAGCCTCATGGAAACAAGGAGACCCCTGTGACACTGAGAACCTTATGGAACCAAGCAGCCATTTTCACCCTACAGAACCAAGGAGACCATTGCTGACAGAACAAAACCTCATGGAACTGAGGGGCCGTTGTTATACAGCGAGGCCTCATGGAACCAAGGGGCCGTTGTGACACTGTGGGGCCCCATGGAACCAAATATTCATGGTGACACAGCAGGGCTGCTTGTAACCAATTGTCCATTGTGATCCTGCAGATCCAAGAGAGCGGGTGACACGATGGCAGTTCATGGAACCAAGGGGCTGCTGTGACACACCAAGGCCTTGTGGAACCAAGGAGAGCATTGTGGCAGTGCAGAACCAAGGAGGCCATTTTAAGGGTACAGAACCAAGGGTCCATTGTTATACAGCAGGGCCTGATGGAACCAAGGGGCCATTGTGAAACTGTGGGGCATAATGGAGTCAAGGACAGCACTGATACTGAAATGTGCAGGATAGAAACCTTCTCACACAGTTCTGAGGATTTGAAAGTAGATATTATTCATTACATACAGCATGGCAGTCATTTGGCTGATCCTACATCCATTTGAGTGCAGTGAACATCGAGTGAAGAATTTTTTGCAGACACACTGATTACATATTCATGAGCTATCCCCACTTCCTTTGACATTATTTGACATAGTTGCACCCCTTATCAGAAGTCTTTATGTGGTTCTTTGGGGTCTGTCTCCAACATCCAGTGTCCTTTTTAGATGGCTGTTCCTCAACTCCTGCTTTTGAGTAAGGGCAATATCATTCTTTTGCATAACTTCTGCTTTGTCAGCCTTGCAGAGCTGAGCTGGCATCCTGCTTGTGCTTTGCATGAGTTACATCCTTTATCTGTTTCTCCAAGGTTGTGCTGTTCTGTTCTACTGCCCTCATCAAGTCCCCCCTTTTCTTGAGACTCAGTTCCTTATGGGCACCGGTCTCTCAATATCTCTATTTTGTTTTCTAGTGTAGGGCACTATAACACTGAATCGTGATGCAAGCTAAATCCATACAGCAATTATTGTGGTGACCATTATAAACAGATGTTTTAACCAAACCCAGCTGGGTAACCATGAAGGAAATTTGTCCCAGATTTCTTTAAATCCCCAGGAGGTTTCATCTTGAGCTGTGCGTTGAAAGAATTTTTAAACTATAACACTCTGTCCCAAAGTCAGTTCTTTAGCTTTCTGGATGAAGAGAAGAATAGCTGCTACTGCCCTCAGACAGCCCAGCAGCTCTGGCTGACATTGTCTGGTTGCTGTGAAAAGTAGGCACAGCCCTGCTCCACTCCCCAGGAACTGTGACAACACTCCCCATGCTGGGTTTTGTCTCTCACGTGGAAAAAACAGATCCAATGGGTCCATGGGGTTTGAGAGTCCCAAAACAGGGCCCACATGAGGGCTCGCTGGAGCTGTGAAAAGGCAGCCCATGCCACACCAGTCCAGACTATAAAGCCCTGCTGAGCTGCCTGAGCTCACACAGAGGCTTTAGCAGCAGCCCATAATTGCTGATGCACAGCTGACATCATCCCACACCCCGAGAAATGCCTCTGACTCTCTCATTGTTCATGGCTGTGGGACTTGCCAAATTGCTTCTTTTCCTTCCTGTCCCAACCTCCTTTGTCCCTGGAGGATTTTGAATCCCAGGTAGGCTTCTGTGCTCTGGACTGTTTGTACTCTGTATCCACTTAGTCCCAGAAAATTCCACAATGCCACAGTCTGATCCCTGAACTGCTGCTGAGTTTCAGTTTCAGAGATGAATGCCATCTCCAGACTGGAACAAGACTCCAAAGAGGGTTCTGATGTTTCCATTCCTCCAGTTCTTTTGCCACTTGGTTTCCATATATCATGGGGGTATTTTTAAAACTCCTGGGGTAGAACTGGCCAAGTCAGCCGGGCTCTTCTCACTGTGTTTGGACTGTCCCATTCAGAAGTAAATAGTTCTTGACTTTCACTACTCCGAGAGATACAGAAAAAGCCACTTTCAAATTCTACACTCTCAACCATTTTAATTTTTCACTCTAGCTTGTTAGCAAGGTACAAGGATATGCTACGGACGGGTGTATATCTTCTACTGTCTCATGTATGGCTCTAGGATCCTGTACCAGCCACTAATCCTCTCCATTTGCCTTCTTAACTGCAAAATAAGGCTCTTAAATTTGGATTCATATTCCTTCAACAGGCCTCATTTTATAAATTTTTCTTTTATAAATCTAATCTTTCTTTTCTTTTCTAAATCTATCCAAGGGATAATAACCCCTTACAACTTTCTTTTCTCAAAGGGTATTGCTTCTGCCTTACTGGTCCTGCTCAGGGTTTCAATTTGTTTCTCACAGGCTCTGCTTTTCTGGGTCACTGGGGCACCTCTCCAGTCCAGACTAGCAGATTTACTGCATCCTCAAGTGATACAGATGGCAGATGGATCACATCTGAAGATTGGAGTGCAAAAACAGAGGCTTCCACATAATTAGATTTTGGAGTAATAACCTGCATTCTGCCATTTTAATCTTGATTTTAGCATTCAGGTTTTCCAAGAAATTGTCCAAGGAGAGGCTTAAGTAAATGGAGTAGATACAAAAACTGGGGAGTCACCCATTGTTTTCCTAATTTAAAATCAATGGGCTGGAAAAATGGCTGAGTTTCATGATTCCCTGTTGCACCAATGATTGTTATAGAATCATTACTCAAGTTTCCTTTTACTGTATTTAGCACAGAGCAACCAGCTCCTGTAGCCACTCAAAATCCTAACTCCTCATTGTCCCAGCTTAGCTGTGACCGGATGTTCTGCTGGGAAAGAATCCTCTGGTCCCCTGCAGTGACCATCGGTGATGGCCACGAGAGGGGAGTTTCGTGTTGTACCTGCGGACAGTCCCTTTTCAAACGCCTCTCTTTCTTACAGTGTGCACATTGATTAACAGCAAGTCTCTTTTCTTCCTTCCTCTGCTCTTCTTTGATGAGCCTTCAGGGGAAAGATTGACTGAATTGTGGAATAACTCACTTTGGAAGAGTGTCCTTTGCAACAGAGCCTTCAACTGCATCAAATGTGGCTTCACTTACAGCTGTTCTGATTGCTTCTGATAATCTGCCTGCCCTGTGGTATCTGGAGTGTGGAAGCATCCTATGGAATTGGAATTTGCTCCGTCTTACTCAGCTGTGCAGCAGAAGCTGCTACAGGGGGGTCTCTGAAGCAGTCAGAGCCTCCACCCAGGGTGGGGATCACTGCATTTATGCACAAGAATCAACCTGGGCACAGCAGGATCTGCTCATCTCTAGGGCTGCCCCGAGTCCCCACCTGGAGAGCTCCCAAACATTTCAGTCCCACAGTTCATTTTGAAGGTGACTCATTTTTGCTCATTTTAGAGTTGGTTCATTTTGAGGGCTCTTGACTGAACTCGGTCACTTGGTTTCAAGTTGATGGCCTGTCTCAGACCAGGCTCTCCTCTGCTCTGTGTGGACAATGAGATGGGAGAGCCCTTGGGCCACCCCGGGGACCGATGACTTCAGTGCTCTGGTTGCACATGAACAGAGCTTTGTTTCACTGCTTCAGACCCTCCCTCTCCTCTTCTCCCCTGGCATTTTAAAGAATCCTATTTTCACAGTCATCTGCTCTGCTCTTCTCCATGTTGAAAAGCAAATCAAAAAACCTGAAAAGGAGAACACCAGTCTTTATTGCATATATTTTTTCTCATACATCTTTTCTTAGCTGTGTATTTTGGTTTCAAAACAGAGTAACTTAATTACTTAATTAATCAGGGATTTGAGACTTGAAAAGTGAGTTTCATCTACTCCCCTGCAGGCAC
This sequence comes from Vidua chalybeata, assembly GCF_026979565.1. Taxonomy (NCBI): domain Eukaryota; kingdom Metazoa; phylum Chordata; class Aves; order Passeriformes; family Viduidae; genus Vidua; species Vidua chalybeata. The sequence goes on along the minus strand of NW_026530355.1, from coordinate 976,665 downwards.
CCAGGAGAATTTGTTTTCTCGAGGCTCGCTCTGTAGCCAGTGGAGACAAGAGAACATTTGGAGGCTGGGTACTACCAACTGGCACATAAAAAAAAAATTACAAATCTCTTCCTGGCAAATCTTTTCCCTTGCTCTGCACAGGTTCATTTTGGTGCAGACAGGTGACAGCTCAGATTGTGACACTCTGTGTGGATCCATAATAAATTCCAGTCCTCATTTAGAGTACTAAAAATCCAAGTTCTACTTGGTCCCTATTCTGCCCTCCCCATTCCTTTCCTGAAGAGACAGAGAGGAAAAAGCTGTGGAAGAAAGCAGAGGGTTGCAAAAGAGATACTTGCGATTGCTTCTTTTGGAAGCAACAGTTCCTCAGGGACTCCTGGTCCAAAGGCAAGTACTGAAAAGCAGAAACAAGGAAGTTCAATGCACAGATTTGGTGTAATTTCAGCGTTTAGTGTTTGTGCTGTAGATGAGAGGTGTTTGGCGCATGGGTGTGACAGATGTTTGCAGTAGGTCTGAGTGAGCTGGGAATTTCCCAGGAATGGGGGGAAATAGCCAATAGCTCCTTAGAATCCTCTGTTCTGGTGAAAGAATTCTTTGGGAGTGTTTGGAAAAGGTAGAAAGAACACAATAAAATCTCTGAGGTCTCTACCTGAAATGGGAAAGAGAACAATCAGGGTGTGAGAATTGTTTGAAGCACAATCTCTGTGCTCTATAGCAAGACTGCAGGAAAAGAAAGCAGCAGAGAAGGAAGGATAGAAATGTTTGTCCAGACTGTGAAATGATCCCACTTGGTTTTGCCATGTTCCTGTCTCAGCAGGATGAGCTGGAATTCAGCATGGGACCAGAAAATGAAACAGCAGTTACTGAGTTCATCCTAGAGGGTTTCCCAGAGTTTGATCCGAGACTGCAGCTATTTTTCTCTCGGGTCCTTCTGCTCATGTACCTGACAACAGTGATGGGGAATGCAACCATCATTTTCCTCATGTGTGTGGATCACCAGCTGCAAAGCCCCATGTACTTTTTCATCAGCAACCTGGCCTTCCTGGAGATCTGCTTAACATCCTCCACAAACATCAAATTGTTTGTCATGCTGAGCTCTGGTCAGAACACTCTCTCACGAAGCAGCTGCTTTGCCCAAAACTATTTCTATTTTGCCCTGGGCTGCACAGAGTTCATCCTGCTCATTGTCATGTCCTTTGAGCGCTATGTTGCCATCTGCCAACCTTTGCTCCATGAAGCCTCAGCTCTGTGTCCACCTGGTTGTTGCTGCTTGGGTCCTCGGTTTTGCCCTGCTGAGCTACCGGCTGTTCTTCCTCTCGGAGCTGTCTTTCTGTGGCTCCAAGATCCCCCATTTCCTTTGTGACAACTCCCCCTTGTTCAGACTGTCCTGCTCTGACACCAGCCTGCTTTGGAAAATAGACTCTGTCTTCTTACTGTGTGTCGTGCTGGGTTCCTTATGTTTGACTCTGGCATTTTACACCTGCATCCTTTTCTGTGTTCTGCATCTTCCAGCAGCCTCTGGGAGGAAGAAAGCTTTGACTACGTGTTCTTCCCATCTCATCACCTTCTCCATTGCCTATGGGAGCTGCATTGCTCTCTACACGTGTCCTGCAGAAGATGTTTCCTTGAGGACTAACAGAATTGTAGCTCTGCTCAACACAGTCCTGTACCCATTCTTAAATCCATTCATCTGCAGCCTTCGGAACAAATCTGTGATCCTGGCCCTGAACAAATCCATTGCCAGGGCAAGAACAAAGCTTTTCCCCTAACCATGGTGCATTTCTGGAAAGCCATCCCAAGAATCTGATGTCATCTGTTGCACACTACCAGTGCCTGTGAGTGCAGCCTCCAAACAGGGCTGCCTCAGGAGACTGATGCTCCTGCTGGCTTGTGTCAGGTTAAGAGATAAGAGACTCATCTGCACACCCAGACAGGGCACCAACAATGGCAGGAGGACAAACTCAGTTCATTCTCTGCCCTGGCTGCTCCCAGGCCCATCACTGGAGAGCGCCCAGCTCATTAAGAGCCCATCTCCAAAACAGAGAAGAGCTCAGCGGAACAGTGGCAAGTGACAATCCAAATTACAGCTCCTGAGCAATGGACACCTTGTCCCAGCTCCTTTCCTGGGACAGCCATCAGCCCTCGTGTCCACCTTTGAAACCCCAAAGTCACTGAGAGCAGGTCACCATTTGGACTAAGGGGATTGCTGCCCTGGCGTGTAGGACACGTTTTGGGATGAAGGAGGAGGAGGAGCAGTTTTGGATAGCACAGGACTTGTGGGAAGGTGAGGGGAGGATCCCAACCAGAGCAGTCTGTCCTGTCTTCTCATTAAACTTGAATTCTCCCCCTGTGTGAGCAAATCTCTGTTCTGCCTGAGCATGGGAGCCTGGGGGTGTGAGGGCAGCAGTTGGGGGAGGGCACCAAAGAGCCCACCTGCCAACGGTGCTGGCCACGGAGTGACCGGAGGGACTGGACTTAGGGGTCTGGGGGTGTGGGGTGTGTCTGGTCTGCACCAGCACCTGGAATGTGGCTGTGGGCTCAGGGCTCAGATGCCCAAATGCCTCAGCTGTGAGACTGGAATCCAGGGGAAGCTGCTGAGCGGACGAGTGTCCGAGCACAGTTGTGCAGGGATCCGTGCACAGGTATGACTATGGAATGGGACAGACTGGACCAGGATAGTCCCGCTGGGAATGATCTGCAGTTCAGAGCAGAATGAGGGTCTGGTCCAACTGCCCGACCCCTCCAGGGTCACCAAAAATTAAAGCAGGCATTAGGGCACTGTCCAAATGCCTCTTAAACACGGACAGGCTTGGGGCATCAGCCACCTCTCCAGGGAGCCTGTTCCAGTGCTTGACCACCCTCTCAGTAAAGAAACCCTTTCTCCTGTCCAGTCTAAACCATCCCGGTACAGCTTTGAACCCTTCTCAGATGTTCCAACACTAGATATCAGGGAGAAGAGAAAGGGAAATGCAGGGCAGAGCCGGGGGCAGCGAGATGGGAGTGTGCAGCCTGCAGGGACACAGCAGCAGCTGTGGGACATGCAGGACAAGCTGTGCTGGACATGGCCAAGGGCCCTGGCAGGGCTGGCAGTGCCCAGGAGAAGCCCAGTCTGGGTGCCCCGGGGCACAGCAGGGTCTGTGCCACCAAGGGCTGTGAGGAGACACCTTGTCCTGAGGCACTGGGGCCTCCTGGCACAGCCCCAGCCAGGCTGGCCACTGTCAGCCCCTTGTCCTGCCCTCAGCATCCCCCCCTAGCCCACATCCCAGTGGCCTCAAGGATCTGCTGGAAGGAGTCCCTGGGGAGCCTTGCTCAGGAATGGCCCTGGGGGCTCCACAATGCTCCCAGGGACTGCAGGTTTTTCAAAGGACTTTGGCTTTGGCTTTTGCCTTGCAGTCTCTGAGAGCTTTGTGCAATCATGGCCTCCAATTATCTGCTGTAATTAGTCCCTGGAGAGGCTTTGTCAGGAACAGCACTCAGTGGGGCTCATGAATGCTTCAAAGTACTTCAGTTCTTTTAAGGTACTTGGTGTTTCCCTTTGGATGCAGACTCTGTGAGAGGTTTGTGCAATCGTGGCCCCAATTATCTGCTTTAAGGAGTCCCTTGAGAGCTTTGCACTGACACTCAGTAGGGCTCAGTAATGCTTTGAGATACTCAAGATTTTTAAGGTACTTTGGATTTTCCTTTCCACACTGAGAGGTTTTTTGTGCCATTTTGAGTGTCTGAGAGGTTTTTGTGCCATCCTGGCCTCCAGTTCTCTCCTCCAAGGAGTCCATCAGGAGCCTGTGTTGGGGATGGACCTCAGTGGTTCCATTTATGCTTGGAGACCCTTTGGGGTCCTGGAACTGGAAAGTCCCTTGGACTCCTGGAAAGGTTTGTGCAATCTCCTCTGAGGCCCTGAGGTTCCAGGGCTCATCTCCAAATGAGGGCTCCATGGGGCTCATAAGGATCAAGCAAGTCCGGATAAGCCATGGCTCTGCCTTGATTTCCCTCAGGCCTGGTGCAGTTCATCAGTAAGTTTTCCTACTACAGTTATGGAGAATTATTTCAAAGAGCTTCTAAGAAATATTTATTCCTATTTTAAAGGGTATATTTCATTACTGTTCTCTTTCTAGCAGAGGTGATTGCAGTATTCAGTGATTCATAGTGATCCAGAGATTCTCTTAAGAAGGTCTGGCCTGCTCAGAGAAGCTGTGCCTTGAGATGTGACCCAGTGGGGACAACCTTGCTCCACATTCCCCAACCCATCTTGCCTCTCCTTCCTCATCTGGGGCCTGCTTTGCTTGGAGAACTCATTGCACACAGCCAAAGAAGGGTTTTCTTCTTCTTTTTTTAAGCAATCTAAATCTGCCAAGTTGCCCACTAAAAACAGACACCCTCCTCAAGGGTGTGCCAAGACCAAGCTGCCTCCAAGGAGGTACAATTGCAGTGACACCCGTTGGTGCCGCCAGGTGCCACGGCCACGGCCACAGGGACCCGTTCCTTAGTTTGGTGCCACGGCAACCAAGGCCTGGAGGCATTGTGATGGCTGGTTGCCATGGAAACCTGCCCTGGGCCCCTTGCTCAGGGCTGCTCTCACTGCCCAGAGCCAGAGGGGATCCCGTGCTGGGGCCTTGTGCCACGGCCACCTGCCCTGTGCCGCGCTGGCCGCTCAGGCGCCGCGGAACCAGCAGCAAACGCCAGGGCCAAAGGCCAGGTCAGCCAGACAGAAAGGGGCCGTGCTGGGCACTGTTTCCATGGCAACCCTCACTGGCTGTGACACCTGGGTCACCTGTCCTGGCAGTTGCCATGGCAACCCGGCTCATTGGAAATACAGGGGTGGACAAAGGTTTTAGTAGGGCCTGTCACAACAGGACAAAGGGGAGTGGTTTTAAACTAAAGGAAGGGAGGTTCAGATAAGAAGAGATAAGGAAAACATTTTTGATGATGAGGTTGGTGATAAAGCAGTACAGGTTCCCAGGGAGGTGGTCAATGCCCCATCCCTGGAAACATTCAAGTCCAGCTGGGACAGGGCTCTGAACAACCTGATCTGCTGAAAGATGTCCCTGCTCATCGCGGGGTTTGGATGAGATGAGCACTGCAGAGCTCTTCCCATCCAAACCATTCCAGGATTGCATGGGGAGAAGGGGATTCTCAGTGGACTTTGCTGGCTGGTCCTGGTACCTGATCTCCACAGTCTCTCCTATCCTACTCAATCTTCTTCATCCATGTTTGTTTCCTGCCTATTCTAAATTTCTGTTTGTGTGTCTGTGTGTGACTGCTGAGCAGGGACAAGGAGGCAATGAGGCCCCAGGCCTGCAAGGGTCACTTGTCCCCTCCTGGAGCCAGGGCCAGCAGCCACGGCCAAAGTGCTGCACAGATTGGCTCTGTCAGGGCCTTGCAGCTGCTGCACATGCCTGTGCCCTCTGCAGCCCAGGCTGTCCTACGGTGTCCCTGCCCTGCGCCTCTGTCCCTGCCGGCTGTCCTCATCCCCCGGCTGCCCCACCTGGCTGGCCCCTTCCTTTGCTGACAGCTCTGCCTCCTGCCTGCCCCTGCCTGGCCACACAAAGCCTTGGGCTGCTCCCGGCTCCTTCTGGGGACGTGCTGCACCACAGCCCTGCCCTGGGAGGGAAATTCCTTTCTCCTGGTGTCCAGTCTGGGCCGCCCCAGCTGTACTTGGAGTCTTTATTTCCTTCTCATGCTTATGTCCTCTATGAAAAAAAGCTCCAGCCTCTCTGAAACCACCCTTCAATCCCTCCCAGGCTTCTCTTGTTCTATCCTCAGTCTCCACACCACTGAGCCCAGAGCCCGCAGCCTCTACCTGCTGATTATGTGATGAGGCCTCCAAACCCCATCTTGGGAGATTTTTGGGTCCTCTCCAAGGGCTATGAAAACAGAAACTGTGATCAAAGTTATTTTCTCCCAGAACTTGCAGTGACAGAAGAAGAGTCAATATCTCTAAACTGAATGAAGGTTGATTTTCATTTGTTAGAAGGAGGAAATATTTTTCAATGATGAGAGTGGCAGAAAACTGCAACTGTTTTTCCAGAGAAGTGGATGCCTCATCCCAGGAATGCTCCAAGAGCAGGAGCTTTGTGCAACCTGACCCAGGGAAACCCCGTCCCCTCCCCAAGGATGGAATTCCTGTTGTGTGGGTTCTCTGATGTGCTGGGTGCCCTCACAGCGCTTCTGGCCAGAATGTCTGCTGAGGGCAGCCAGGCTGCTGCAGGGGCTGTGACCTCACAGCCATCACCATTGCAGCCCTGTCCCCTGGGCCTGGCTCTCCCCTTTCCTCTGCCCCTGCCTTGTCTCTGCTGCCATGAAGAGTTTTGTCATTAAGATCTTGTCCCCAAGGTGCTGGGGCCAATGGCTTCCCTGTCAGGCTCCTGGAGCAGAAGTGGCTTTCCAGAGCCCAGCCAGAAATGAGCCCTGAGGCAGCAGCTCTGCAGTGCTGGCCACCAGGCCGGCTTGCCAAGGGAGGCTTCTGGCCATGCCCTGGGAGCAGCTGCTGCTGCCAAGGTGCCTTTGGTGCCTCAGGCTCTCCCTGGCACAGCTCCCAGCACGGCACTCTGCCCTTGTGCCCGAGGCCTTCCCTGGCCTGGGGCTGGCCTGGGGCTTTTCCTGCAGCGGGACCTGCCCTGCTCCTGGCACAGGAAAGGCAGTTCCTGCTGGAGCAGGAGGCTCTGCCTGCACTGGGCTCAAAGAACTTCAGCAAGGCCCTGTTGACTTCAAAATTGGTTCCCAGAGCACTATATTAGAATAATTGTTATAGCTTCTGGACTGTGGAGTAAATAACTCTGGTTAAGATCCTTCTGTCTAATCATGATCAGAATCAATCAGAGCTGTATTTATATAAATATTTCTATTATTCCATCATTAATCCTGTGGGACAAATTGCATTAAGGTCCTATTCTACCTGTCCAATCTTTTACACCTTTGACAAATTGTGGGGCCGGGATTGGATCCAGTCACTCCCAGTCTCCTCTCTCGGGTCCTGCAGTGGTTTGAGGCTGCATGGTGGCTGCTGGGTGTCATTTCAGCACCTCATGACTCAGCAGGAGTTTCTCCAATAAAGAAATAAAGCTTTTGCCTGAAGCTCCCACTCTGCCCATGACGGGAACCCCTGTGATTGCCTGTGCCATCCTGGCTCTTTGGCAGCCTGGGGACTCCTGGGATATCACCGTGGAGCCCCCATGAGTGCCTGTGACAGATCGGTGCCTGAGCAGCCCAAGGTGCCCTGGGATGTCACCATGGAATGACTGTGACTGCCTCTGACCACACGGCTCTTGACCATCACCAGAAACCCCTGGGAGGTCTCCATGGAGCCCCTGTCTCTGCCTGTGACATTCCAGCTCATCCTGCTGAGACAGGAACATGGCAAAACCAAGTGGGATCATTTCACAGTCTGGACAAACATTTCTATCCTTCCTTCTCTGCTGTTTTCTTTTCCTGCACTCTTGCTATAGAGCACAGAGATTGTGCTTCAAACAATTCTCACACCCTGATTGTTCTCTTTCCCATTTCAGGTAGAGACCTCAGAGATTTTATTGTGTTCTTTCTACCTTTTCCAAACACTCCCAAAGAATTCTTTCACCAGAACAGAGGATTCTAAGGAGCTATTGGCTATTTCCCCCCATTCCTGGGAAATTCCCAGCTCACTCAGACCTACTGCAAACATCTGTCACACCCATGTGCCAAACACCTCTCATCTACAGCACAAACACTAAACGCTGAAATTACACCAAATCTGTGCATTGAACTTCCTTGTTTCTACTTTTCAGTACTTGCATTTGGACCAGGAGTCCCTGAGGAACTGTTGCTTCCAAAAGAAGCAATCGCAAGTATCTCTTTTGCAACCCTCTGCTTTCTTCCACAGCTTTTTCCTCTCTGTCTCTTCAGGAAAGGAATGGGGAGGGCAGAATAGGGACCAAGTAGAACTTGGATTTTTAGTACTCTAAATGAGGACTGGAATTTATTATGGATCCACACAGAGTGTCACAATCTCAGCTGTCCCCTGTCTGCACCAAAATGAACCTGTGCAGAGCAAGGGAAAAGTGCCAGGAAGAGATTTGTAATTTTTGTTTTATGTGGCAGTTGGGAGCACCCAGCCTCCAAATGTTCTATTGTCTCCACTGGCTACAGAGGGAGCCTCGAGAAAACAAATTCTCCTGGGTGCCTGCAGGGGAGTAGATGAAACTCACTTTTCAAGTCTCAAATCCCTGATTAATTAAGTAATTAAGTTACTCTGTTTTGAAACCAAAATACACAGCTAAGAAAAGATGTATGAGAAAAAATATATGCAATAAAGACTGGTGTTCTCCTTTTCAGGTTTTTTGATTTGCTTTTCAACATGGAGAAGAGCAGAGCAGATGACTGTGAAAATAGGATTCTTTAAAATGCCAGGGGAGAAGAGGAGAGGGAGGGTCTGAAGCAGTGAAACAAAGCTCTGTTCATGTGCAACCAGAGCACTGAAGTCATCGGTCCCCTGGGTGGCCCAAGGGCTCTCCCATCTCTTTGTCCACACAGAGCAGAGGAGAGCCTGGTCTGAGACAGGCCATCAACTTGAAACCAAGTGACTGAGTTCAGTCAAGAGCCCTCAAAATGAACCAACTCTAAAATGAGCAAAAATGAGTCACCTTCAAAATGAACTGTGGGACTGAAATGTTTGGGAGCTCTCCAGGTGGGGACTCGGGGCAGCCCTAGAGATGAACACATCCTGCTGTGCCCAGGTTGATTCTTGTGCATAAATGCAGTGATCCCCACCCTGGGTGGAGGCTCTGACTGCTTCAGAGACCCCCCTGTAGCAGCTTCTGCTGCACAGCTGAGTAAGACGGAGCAAATTCCAATTCCATAGGATGCTTCCACACTCCAGATACCACAGGGCAGGCAGATTATCAGAAGCAATCGGAACAGCTGTAAGTGAAGCCACATTTGATGCAGTTGAAGGCTCTGTTGCAAAGGACACTCTTCCAAAGTGAGTTATTCCACAATTCAGTCAATCTTTCCCCTGAAGGCTCATCAAAGAAGAGCAGAGGAAGGAAGAAAAGAGACTTGCTGTTAATCAATGTGCACACTGTAAGAAAGAGAGGCGTTTGAAAAGGGACTGTCCGCAGGTACAACACGAAACTCCCCTCTCGTGGCCATCACCGATGGTCACTGCAGGGGACCAGAGGATTCTTTCCCAGCAGAACATCCGGTCACAGCTAAGCTGGGACAATGAGGAGTTAGGATTTTGAGTGGCTACAGGAGCTGGTTGCTCTGTGCTAAATACAGTAAAAGGAAACTTGAGTAATGATTCTATAACAATCATTGGTGCAACAGGGAATCATGAAACTCAGCCATTTTTCCAGCCCATTGATTTTAAATTAGGAAAACAATGGGTGACTCCCCAGTTTTTGTATCTACTCCATTTACTTAAGCCTCTCCTTGGACAATTTCTTGGAAAACCTGAATGCTAAAATCAAGATTAAAATGGCAGAATGCAGGTTATTACTCCAAAATCTAATTATGTGGAAGCCTCTGTTTTTGCACTCCAATCTTCAGATGTGATCCATCTGCCATCTGTATCACTTGAGGATGCAGTAAATCTGCTAGTCTGGACTGGAGAGGTGCCCCAGTGACCCAGAAAAGCAGAGCCTGTGAGAAACAAATTGAAACCCTGAGCAGGACCAGTAAGGCAGAAGCAATACCCTTTGAGAAAAGAAAGTTGTAAGGGGTTATTATCCCTTGGATAGATTTAGAAAAGAAAAGAAAGATTAGATTTATAAAAGAAAAATTTATAAAATGAGGCCTGTTGAAGGAATATGAATCCAAATTTAAGAGCCTTATTTTGCAGTTAAGAAGGCAAATGGAGAGGATTAGTGGCTGGTACAGGATCCTAGAGCCATACATGAGACAGTAGAAGATATACACCCGTCCGTAGCATATCCTTGTACCTTGCTAACAAGCTAGAGTGAAAAATTAAAATGGTTGAGAGTGTAGAATTTGAAAGTGGCTTTTTCTGTATCTCTCGGAGTAGTGAAAGTCAAGAACTATTTACTTCTGAATGGGACAGTCCAAACACAGTGAGAAGAGCCCGGCTGACTTGGCCAGTTCTACCCCAGGAGTTTTAAAAATACCCCCATGATATATGGAAACCAAGTGGCAAAAGAACTGGAGGAATGGAAACATCAGAACCCTCTTTGGAGTCTTGTTCCAGTCTGGAGATGGCATTCATCTCTGAAACTGAAACTCAGCAGCAGTTCAGGGATCAGACTGTGGTGTTGTGGAATTTTCTGGGACTAAGTGGATACAGAGTACAAACAGTCCAGAGCACAGAACCCTACCTGGGACTCAAAATCCTCCAGGGGCAAAGGAGGTTGGGACAGGAAGGAAAAGAAGCAATTTGGCAAGTCCCACAGCCATGAACAATGAGAGAGTCACAGGCATTTCTCAGGGTGTGGGATGACGTCAGCTGTGCATCAGCAATTATGGGCTGCTGCTAAAGCCTCTGTGTGAGCTCAGGCAGCTCAGCAGGGCTTTATAGTCTGGACTGGTGTGGCATGGGCTGCCTTTTCACAGCTCCAGCGAGCCCTCATGCGGGCCCTGTTTTGGGACTCTCAAACCCCATGGACCCATTGGATCTGTTTTTTCCATGTGAGAGACAAAACCCAGCACGGGGAGTGCTGTCACAGTTCCTGGGGAGTGGAGCTGTGCCTACTTTTCACAGCAACCAGACAATGTCAGCCAGAGCTGCTGGGCTGTCTGAGGGCAGTAGCAGCTATTCTTCTCTTCATCCAGAAAGCTAAAGAACTGACTTTGGGACAGAGTGTTATAGTTTAAAAATTCTTTCAATGCACAGCTCAAGATGAAACCTCCTGGGGATTTAAAGAAATCTGGGACAAATTTCCTTCATGGTTACCCAGCTGGGTTTGGTTAAAACATCTGTTTATAATGGTCACCACAATAATTGCTGTATGGATTTAGCTTGCATTACGATTCAGTGTTATAGTGCCCTACACTAGAAAACAAAATAGAGATATTGAGAGACCGGTGTCCATAAGGAACTGAGTCTCAAGAAAAGGGGGGACTTGATGAGGGCAGTAGAACAGAACAGCACAACCTTGGAGAAACAGATAAAGGATGTAACTCATGCAAAGCACAAGCAGGATGCCAGCTCTGCTCTGCAAGGCTGACAAAGCAGAAGTTATGCAAAGCAATGATATTGCCCTTACTCAAAAGCAGGAGTTGAGGAACAGCCATCTAAAAAGGACACTGGATGTTGGAGACTGACCCCAAAGAACCACATAAAGACTTCTGATAAGGGGTGCAACTATGTCAAATAATGTCAAAGGAAGTGGGGATAGCTCATGAATATGTAATCAGTGTGTCTGCAAAAAATTCTTCACTCGATGTTCACTGCACTCAAATGGATGTAGGATCAGCCAAATGACTGCCATGCCGTATGTAATGAATAATATCTACTTTCAAATCCTCAGAACTGTGTGAGAAGGTTTCTATCCAGCACATTTCAGTACCAGTGCTGTCCTTGACTCCATTATGTCCCACAGTTTCACAATGGCCCCTTGGTTCCATCAGGCCCTGCTGTATAACAATGGACCCTTGGTTCTGTACTCTTAAAATGGCCTCCTTGGTTCTGCACTGCCACAATGCTCTCCTTGGTTCCACGAGGCCTTGGTGTGTCACAGCAGCCCATTGGTTCCATGAACTGCCATCGTGTCACCCGCTCTCTTGGATCTGCAGTATCACAATGGACAATTGGTTACAAGCAGCCCTGCTGTGTCACCATGAATATTTGGTTGCATGGGGCCCCACAGTGTCACAACGGCCCCTTGGTTCCACGAGGCCTCGCTGTATAACAAGAGCCCCTCAGTTCCATGAGGTTTTGTACTGTCAGCAATGGTCTCCTTGGTTCTGTAGGGTGAAAATGGCTGCTTGGTTCCATAAGGTTCTCAGTGTCACAGGGGTCTCCTTGTTTCCATGAGGCTCTGCAGTGTCACAATGTCCCATAGTTTCCAGGAGCTTCTGTCCTATCAACCATGTCCTTTGTTCCAATGAGGCTCCACAATGTCACAGTGGCCCCTTGGCTCCATGAGGTTCCATAGCGTAAGCCGGTTGCCTTGATTCCAAGAGATTCTGCTGTGTCATAATGGCCCCTTGGTTCCATGAGGTTCCACAGCATCACCATGGTCTCCTTGAATCCGCACTATCTCTGTGGACCATTGGTTCCATGCAACCATGCTGTGCCACATTGGTTCCTTGGTTCCATGAAGCTTCACTGGATAGAAATGGAATCTTGGTTCCACGAGGTTCCATGACGTCACAATGGTCTCCATGGTTCTGGACGGTAACAATGGAGCCTTGGTTCCACGAGGTTCCATGATGTCACAATGGTCTCCTCGGTTCTGGGTGGTAACAATGGAGCCCTGGTTCAAGGAGGTTCCATGATGTCACAATGGTCTCCTTTGTTCTCGACTGTTAAGAATGGAGCCTTGGTTCCATGTGGTTCCATAATGTCACAATGCTCTCCTTGGTTTTGGAGGGTAACAATGAAGCCTTGGTTCCATGAGGTTCCATGATGTAACAATGGTCTCCTTGGTTCTCGACTGTCAACAATGGAGCCTTGGTTCCATTAGGTTCCATGATGTCACAATGGTCTCCTTGGTTCTGGACGGTAACAATGGAGCCTTGGTTCCACGAGGTTCCATGATGTCACAATGGTCTCCTCGGTTCTGGATGGTAACAATGGAGCCCTGGTTCAAGGAGGTCCCATGATGTCACAATGGTCTCCGCGGTTCAGGATGATAACAATGAATCCTTGGCTCCACAAGGTTGAAAGATGTCATGAGGAACTCCTTGGTTCTGGAGGGTAACAATGGAGCCTTGGTTCCACGAGGTTCCATGATGTCACAATGGTCTCCTCGGTTCTAGAGAGTTACAATGGAGCCTTGGTTCCACGATGTTCCATGATGTCAGAATGGTCTCCTTGGCACTCGACTGTTAACAATGGAGCCTTGGTTTCATGAGGTCCTGAGATGTCAAAAGGATCTCCTTGGTTCTGGACGGTAAAAATGGAGCTTTTGTTCCACTTGGCTCCATGATGTCACAATGGTCTCCTTGGTTCTGGACTGTGACAATGAATCCTTGGTTCCACGAGGTTCAAATATTTCATGAGGATCTCCTTGGTTCTGGAGTGTAACAATGGAGCCTTAGTTCCTTGAGGTTCCATGATGTCACAAGGATCTCCACGGTTCTGAACATTATAAAAAGAGCCCTGGTTCCACGAGGTTCCATGATGTCACAATGGTCTCCTTGGTTCTGGAGGGTAGCAATGGAGCCTTGGTTCCACTGAGTTCTATGATATCACAATTGTCTCCTTGGTTCTGGACGGTAACAATGAATCCTTGGTTCCACGAGGTTCCATGATGTCACAATGGTCTCCTTTGTTTTCGACTCCTAACAATGGAGTCTTGGTTCCACGAGGTTCCATGATGTCACAGTGGTCTCCTCGGTTCAGGAAGGTAACAATGAATCCTTGGTTCCATGAGGTTCAAAGATGTCGCAAGGATCTCCTGGGTTCTGGAGTGTAACAATGGAGCCGTGCTTCCACGAGGTTCCATGATGTCACAATGGTCTCATCGGTTCTGGAGGGTAACAATGGAGCCTTAGTTCAACGAGGTTCCATGATGTCACAATGGTCTTTTTGGTTCTGGGCAATAACAATGGAGCCTTGGCTCCACGAGATTCCATGATGTCACAATGGTCTCCTCGGTTCTGGATGGTAACAATGGAGCCCTGGTTCAAGGAGGTTCCATGATGTCACAATGGTCTCATTGGTTCTCGACTGTTAAGAATGGAGCCTTGGTTCCACGAGGTTCCATGATGTCACAATGCTCTCCTTGGTTCTGGACGGGAACAATGGAGCCTTGGTTCCACGAGGTTCCATGATGTCACAATGGTCTCCTTGGTTCTCGACAGTTAAAAATGGAGCCTTGGTTCCATGAGATTCCATGATGTCACAATGGTCTCATTGTTTCTGGACGGTCACAATGGAGCCTTGCTACCACGAGGTTCCATGATGTCACAAGTATCTCCTTGCTTCTGGACAGTAACAATGAAGCCTTGGTTCCACGAGGTTCCATGATGTCACAATGTTCTCCTTGCTTCTGGACCGTAACAATGGAGCCTTGGTTCCACGAGGTTCCATGATGTCACAAGCTTCTCCTTGGTTATGGACTCTAACAGTGGAGCCTTGGTTCCATGAGGTTCCATGTGTCACAATAGTCTCCTTGGTTTTGGAGGGTAACAATGGAGCCTTGGTTCCACGAGGTTCCATGATGTCAGAAGTATCTCCTTGCTTCTGGAGAGTAACAAAGGAGCCTTGGTTCCACAAGGTTCCATGATGTCACAATGGTCTCCTCGGTTCTGGAGAGTTACAATTGAGCCTTGGTTCCACGAGGTTCCATGATGTCACAATGGTCTCCTTGGTTCTCGACTGTTAACAATGGAGCCTTGGTTCCATTAGGTTCCATGATGTCACAATGGTCTCTTTGCTACTGGACAGTAACAATGGAGCCTTGGTTCCACGAGGTTCCATGATGTCACAATGCTCTCCTTGGTTCTCGAGAGTTAACAATGGAGCCTTGGTTCCATGAGATTCCATGATGTCACAATGGTCTCATTGGTTCTGGACGGTCACAATGGAGACTTGGTTCAACGAGGTTCCATGATGTCCCAATGGTCTCCTTGGTTCTGGACGGTCACAATGGAGACTTGGTTCAACGAGGTTCCATGATGTCACAATGGTCTCCTCGGTTCTGCGTGGTAACAATGGAGCCCTGGTTCAAGGAGGTTCCATGATGTCACAATGGTCTCCTTTGTTCTCGACAGTTAACAATGGAGCCTTGGTTCCATGTGGTTCCATGATGTCACAATGTTCTCATTGGTTCTGGACGGGAACAATGGAGCCTTGGTTCCACGAGGTTCCATGATGTCACAATGGTCTCCTTGGTTCTCGACTGTTAACAATGGAGCCTTGGTTCCATGAGGTTCCATGATGTCACAATGGTCTCATTGGTTCTGGACGGGAACAATGGAGCCCTGGTTCCACGAGGTTCCATGACGTCACAATGCTCTCCTTCGTTTTGGAGGGAAACAATGAAGCTTTGGTTCCATGAGGTTCCATGATGTCACAATGGTCTCCTTGGTTCTCGACTGTTAACAATGGAGCCTTGGATCCATTAGGTTCCATGATGTCACAATGGTCTCTTTGCTACTGGACAGTAACAATGGAGCCTTGGTTCCATGAGATTCCATGATGTCACAATGGTCTCATTGGTTCTGGACGGGAACAATGGAGCCTTGGTTCCACGAGGTTCCATTACATCACAGTGGTCTCCTTGGTTCTCAACAGTTAACAATGGAGCCTTGGTTCCATGAGATTCCATGATGTCACAATGGTCTCATTGGTTCTGGACGGTCACAATGGAGACTTGGTTCAACGAGGTTCCATGATGTCCCAATGGTCTCCTTGGTTCTGGACGGTCACAATGGAGACTTGGTTCAACGAGGTTCCATGATGTCACAATGGTCTCCTCGGTTCTGGATGGGAACAATGGAGCCTTGGTTCCACGATGTTCCATGATGTCACAATGGCCTCCTTGGTTCTGGACGGTAACAATGGACCCTTGCTTCCAAGAGGTTCCGTGATGCCACATGTATCTCCTTGGTTCTCGACTGTTAACAGTGGAGCCTTGGTTCCACGAGGTTCCATGATGTCCCAATGGTCTCCTTGGTTCTGGACGGGAACAATTTAGCCTTTTTTCCACAAGGTTCCATGATGTCACAATGGTCTCCTTGGTTCTGGGTGGTAACAATGGAGCCCTGGTTCAAGGAGGTTCCATGATGTCACAATGGTCTCCTTGGTTCTCGACTGTTAAGAATGGAGCCTTGGTTCCATGTGGTTCCATGATGTCACAATGGTCTCTTCGGTTATGGACCGTTAGAATGGAGCCTTGCTTCCACGAGGCTCCCTGATGTCACAATGGTCTCATTGGTTCTGGATGGGAACAATGGAGCCTTGGTTCCATGAGGTTCCATGATGTCACAATGCTCTCCTTGGTTTTGGAGGGTAAGAATGAAGCCTTGGTTCCACGAGGTTTCATGATGTCAGAATGGTCTCCTTGGTTCTGGAGGGTAACAATTGAGCGTTGGTTCCACGAGGTTCCATGATGTCCCAATGGTCTCCTTGGTTCTGGACGGTAAAAATGGAGCCTTTTTTCCACGAGGTTCCATGATATCGTAATGGTCTCCTTGGTTCTGGAGGATAACAATTGAGCCTTGGTTCCACGAGGTTCCATGATGTCCCAATGGTCTCCTTGGTTCTGGACGGCAACAATGGAGCCTTGGTTCCACGAGGTTCCATGATGTCACAATGGTCTCCTTGGTTCTGGACGGTAACAATGGGACCTTGGTTCCAAGAGGTTCCGTGATGTCACATGTATCTCTTTCGTTCTCGACTGTTAACAGTGGAGCCTTGGTTCCACGAGGTTCCATGATGTCACAAGCGTCTCCTTGGTTCTGGATTGTAACAATAGAGCCTTGGTGCCATGAGGTTTCATGATGTCAAAAGGATCTCCTTGGTTCTGGACGGTAAGAATGGAGCCTGGTGTCCATGAGGTTCCATGATGTCACAAGGGTCTCCTTAGTTCTGGTGGGTAATAATGGAGCCTTGTTTCCATGAGGTTCCATGATGTCACAATGGTCTCCTTGGTTCTCGACTGTTAAGAATGGAGCCTTGGTTCCACGGCGTTCCATAATGTCACAATGGTCTCCTTGGTTCTCGACTGTTAACAATGGAGCCCTGCTTCCATGAGGTTCCATGATTTCTCAATGGTCTCATTGGTTCTGGACAGGAACAATGGAGCCTTGGTTCCACGAGGTTCCATGATGTCACATGTATCTCCTTGGTTCTCGACTGTTAACCGTGGAGCCTTGGTTCCACGAGGTTCCATGATGTCACAAGGGTCTCCTTGGTTCTGGACGGTAACAATGGAGCCCTGGTTCCACGAGGTTCCACGATGTCACAATGGTCTCCTCGGTTCTGGATGGTAACAATGGAGCCCTGATTCAAGGAGGTTCCATGATGACACAATAGTCTTCTCGGTTCTGTACGATAACAATGGAGCCTTGGTTCAAGGAGGTTCCATGATGTCACAATGGTCTCCTCGGTTCTGGATGGTAAAAATGGAACCTTGTTTCCATGAGGTTCCATGACGTCACCATGGTCTCCTTGGTTCTGGTCGGTAACAATGGAGCCTTGGTTCCACGACGTTCCAAGATGTCACAATGGTCTCTTCGGTTATGGACGGTAACAATGGAGCCTTGGTTCCACGAGGTTCCATGATGTACCAATATTCTCCTAACTTCTGGATGGAAAGAATGGAGCCATGGTTTCATGTGGTTCCATGATGTCACAATGGTCTCCTCGGTTATGGACGGTAACAATGGAGCCTTGGTTCCACGAGGTTCCATGATGTCACAAAGGTCACCTTGGTAATGGACGGTAATAATGGAGCCTTGGTTCCACAAGGTTCCATGATGTGACAATGGTCTCGTTGGTTCTGAATTGTAACAACGGAGCCTTGCTTCCATGAGGTTCCATGATGTCACAATGGCCTCCTTGGTTGTGGTAGTTAACAATGGAGCCTTGGTTCCACGAGGTTCCATGATGTCACAATGGTCTCCTTGGTACTCGACTGTTAAGAATGGAGCCTTGCTACCGCGACGTTCCATGATGTCGCAATGGTCTCCTTGGTTCTCGAATCTTAACAATGGAGCCTTGGTTCCATGAGGTTCCATGATGTCACAATGGTCTCCTTGGTTCTGGACGATAACAATGGAGCCTTGGTTACACGAGGTTCCATGATGTGACAATGTTCTCCTTGGTTCTGGTGGTTAACAATGGAGCCTTAGTTCCACGAGGTTCCAAGATGTCACAATGGTCTCTTCGGTTATGGACCGTAACAATGGAGCCTTGGTTCCACGAGTTTCCATGATGTCACAATGGTCTCCTTGGTAATGGACGGTAATAATGGAGCTTTGGTTCCACAAGGTTCCATGATGTCACAATGGTCTCGTTGGTTCTGAATTGTAATAATGGAGCCTTGCTTCCATGAGGTTCCATGATGTCCCAATGGTCTCCTTGGTTCTGGTAGGTAACAATGGAGCCTTGGTCCACGAGGTTCCATGATGTCACAATGGTCTCTTCGGTTTTTGACGGTAACAATGCAGCCTTGGTTCCACGAGGTTCTGTGATGTCACATGTATCTCCTTGGTTCTCGACTGTTAACAATGGAGCCTTGTTTCCATGAGGTAACATGATGTCATAAGGGTCGCCTTGGATTTGGAGGGTAACAATGAAGCCTTGGTTCCATCAGGTACCATGATGTCACAAGAGTCTCCTCAGTTCTGGATGGAAAGAATGGATCCCTGGTTCCACAATGTTCCATGATGTCACAATGGTCTCCATGGTTCTGGACGGTAACAATGGAGCCTTGGTTCCACGAGGTTCCATGATGTCACAATGGTCTCCTCAGTTCTGGACGGAAAGAATGGATGCCTGGTTCCATGAGGTTCCATGGTGTCACAATGGTCTGCTAGATTTTAGACGGTCGCAATGAAGCCCTCGTTCCACGAGGTTCCAGGTTGTCACAATGGTCTCCTTGGTTCTCGACTGTTAATAATGGAGCCTTGGTTCCACGACATTCCATGATGTCACAATGGTCTCCTTGGTTCTAGACGGGAACAATGGAGCCTTGGTTCCACGAAGTTCCATGATGTCACAATGGTCTCCTTGGTTCTGGTGGGTAACAATGGAGCATTGGTTCCACGAGGTTCCATGATGTCACAATGGTCTCCTTGATTCTGGACAGTAACAAAGGAGCCTTGGTTCCAAGAGGTTCCATGATGTCACATGTATCTCTTTGGTTCTCGACTGTTAACAGTGGAGGCTTGGTTCCACAAGGTTCCTTGATGTCACAACGGTCTCCTTGGTTCTGGACGGTAACAATGGAGCCTTGGTTCCAAGAGGTTCCGTGATGTCACATGTATCTCTTTGGTTCTCGACTGTTAACAGTGGAGCCTTGGTTCCACGAGGTTCCATGATGTCAGAAGGGTCTCCTCGGTTCTGGATTGTAACAATAGAGCCTTGGTGCCATGAGGTTTCATGATGTCACAAGGATGTCCTTGGTTCTGGACGGTAAGAATGGAGCCTGGTTTCCATGAGGTTCCATGATGTCACAATGGTCTCCTTAGTTCTGGACGGTAACAATGGAGCCCTGGTTCCATGAGGTTCCATGATGTCACAAGGGTCTCCTCGGTTCTGGACAGTAACAATGGAGCCCTGGTTCAAGGAGGTTCCATGATGTCACAATGGTCTCATTGGTTCTCGACTGTTAAGAATGGAGCCTTGGTTCCACGAGGTTCCATGATGTCACAATGCTCTCCTTGGTTCTGGACGGGAACAATGGAGCCTTGGTTCCACGAGGTTCCATGATGTCACAATGGTCTCCTCGGTTCTGGACGGTAACGATGGAGCCCTGGTTCCACAAGGTTCCATGATGTCACAATGGTCTCCCTGGTTCTCAATTGTAACAATGGAGCCTTGTTTCCATGAGGTTCCATGATGTCACAATGGTCTCTTCGGTTATGGACGGTAACAATGCAGCCTTGGTTCCACAAGGTTCCATGATGTACCAATAGTCTCCTAAGTTCTGGACGGAAAGAATGGAGCCTTGGTTCCACGAGGTTCCATGATGTGACAAGGATCTCCTCGATTATGGACGGTAACAATGGAGCCTTGGTTCCACGAGGTTCCATGATGTCACAAGGGTCTCCTTGGTTCTGGATTGTAACAATACAGCCTTGGTGCCATGAGGTTTCATGATGTCACAAGGATCTCCTTGATTCTGGACGGTAAGAATGGAGCCTGGTTTCCATGAGGTTCCATGAGGTCACAAGGGCCTCCTTAGTTCTGGACGGTAACAATGGAGCCTTGCTTCCACGAGGTTCCGTGATGTCACAATGGTCTCTTCGGTTATGGACGGTAACAATGCAGCCTTGGTTCCACATGGTTCCATGATGTACCAATAGTCTCCTATGTTCTGGACGGAAAGAAAGGAGCCTTGGCTCCACGAGGTTCCATGATGTCACAATGGTCTCCTCGGTTATGGACGGTAACAATGCAGCCTTGGTTCCAAGAGGTTCCGTGATGTCACATGTATCTCCTTGGTTCTCGACTGTTAACAGTGGAGCCTTGGTTCCACGAGGTTCCATGACATCACAATGCTCTCCTTGGTTTTGGAGGGTAACAATTGAGCCTTGGTTCCACGAGGTTCCATGATGTCCCAATGGTCTCCTTGGTTCTGGACGGTAAAAATGGTGCCCTGGTTCCACGAGGTACCATGATGTCACAATGGTCTCCTCGCTTCTGGATGGTAACAATGGAGCCTTGGTTCCATGAGGTTCCATGATGTCACAATGGTCTCCTTGGTTCTGGTGGGTAATAATGGAGCCTTGTTTCCAGGAGGTTCCAAGATGTCACAATGGTCTCTTCGGTTATGGACCGTAACAATGGAGCCTTGGTTCCACGAGGTTCCATGATGTACCAATAGTCTCCTAAGTTCTGGGTGGAAAGAATGGAGCCTTGGTTCCACGAGGTTCCATGATGTCACAATGGTCTCCTCGGTTATAGACGGTAACAATGGAGCCTTGGTTCCACGAGGTTCCATGATGCCCCAATGGTCTCCTCAGTTCTGGACGGAAAGAATGGATCCATGGTTCCATGAGGTTCCATGGTGTCACAATGGTCTGCTGGATTTTAGACGGTCGCAATGAAGCCCTCGTTCCACGAGGTTCCATGATGTCACAATGGTCTCCTTCGTTCTCGACTGTTAAGAATGGAGCCTTGGTTCCACGAGGTTCCATGATGTCACAATGCTCTCCTTGGTTCTGGACGGGAACAATGGAGCCTTGGTTCCACGAGGTTCCATGATGTCACAATGGTCTCCTTGGTTCTGAACGGTAACAATGGAGCCTTGGTTCCACGAGGTTCCATGATGTCACAATGGTCTCCTTGATTCTGGACGGTAACAATGGAGCCTTGGTTCCAAGAGGTTCCATGATGTCACATGTATCTCTTTGGTTCTCGACTGTTAACAGTGGAGCCTTGGTTCCACGAGGTTCCATGATGTCAAAAGGGTCTCCTTGGTTCTGGATTGTAACAATAGAGCCTTGGTGCCATGAGGTTTCATGATGTCACAAGGATCTCCTTGGTTCTGGACGGTAAGAATGGAGCCTGGTGTCCATGAGGTTCCATGATGTCACACGGGTCTCCTTAGTTCTGGATGGTAACAATGGAGCCCTGGTTCCATGAGGTTCCATGATGTCACAAGGGTCTCCTCGGTTCTGGACAGTAACAATGGAGCCCTGGTTCAAGGAGGTACCATGATGTCACAATGGTCTCCTTGGTTCTCGACTGTTAAGAATGGAGCCTTGGTTCCACGACGTTCCATGATGTCACAATGGTCTCCTTGGTTCTCGACTGTTAACAATGGAGCCTTGGTTCCACTAGGTTCCATGATGTCACAATGCTTTCCTTGGTTCTGGGCGGGAACAATGGAGCCTTGGTTCCACGAGGTTCCATGATGCCAGAATGCTCTCCTTGTTTCTGGAGGGTAACAATTGAGCCTTGGTTCCACGAGGTTCCATGATGTCCCAATGGTCTCCTTGGTTCTGGACGGTAACAATGGAGCCCTGATTCCACGAGGTTCCATGATGTCACAATGGTCTCCTCGGTTCTGGATGGTAACAATGGAGCCTTGGTTCCACGAGGTTCCATGATGTCACAATGGTCTTCTCGGTTCTGGATTGTAACAATAGAGCCTTGGTACCATGAGGTTTCATGATGTCACAAGGATCTCCTTTATTCTGGACGGTAAGAATGGAGCCTGGTTTCCATGAGGTTCCATGAGGTCACAAGGGCCTCCTTAGTTCTGGACGGTAACAATGGAGCCCTGATTCCACGAGGTTCCATGATGTCACAATGGTCTCTTCGGTTATGGACCGTAACAATGGAGCCTTGGTTCCACGAGGTTCCATGATGTACCAATAGTCTCCTAAGTTCTGGACGGAAAGAATGGAGCCTTGGTTCCACGAGGTTCCATGATGTCACAATGGTCTCCTCGGTTATGGACGGTAACAATGGAGCCTTGGTTCCA
Organism: Vidua chalybeata; assembly: GCF_026979565.1. Lineage (NCBI taxonomy): Eukaryota > Metazoa > Chordata > Aves > Passeriformes > Viduidae > Vidua > Vidua chalybeata. The sequence goes on along the minus strand of NW_026530355.1, from coordinate 954,412 downwards.
CGAGATTCTATGATGTCACAATGGTCTCCTTGGTAATGGACGGTCATAATGGAGCCTTGTTTCCACAAGGTTCCATGATGTCACAACGGTCTCGTTGGTTCTGAATTGTAACAATGGGGCCTTGCTTCCATGAGGTTCCATGATGTCACAATGGTCTCCTTGGTTATGGACAGTAAAAATGGAGCCCTGGTTCCACGAGGTTCCATGATGTCACAATCGTCTCCTCGGTTCTGGATGGTAATAATGGAGCCCTGGTTCAAGGAGGTTCCATGATGTCACAATTGTCTTCTCGGTTCTGGACGATAACAATGGAGCCTTGGTTCCATGAGGTTCCATGATGTCACAATGGTCTCCTCGGTTCTGGACGGTAACGATGGAGCCCGGGTTCCACAAGGTTCCATGATGTCACAATGGTCTCCTTGGTTCTTAATTGTAACAATGGAGCCTTGTTTCCATGCGGTTCCATGATGTCATAATGGTCTCCTTGCTTCTGGTAGGTAACAATGGAGCCTTGCTTCCACGAGGTTCCGTGATGTCACAATGGTCTCTTCGGTTATGGACGGTAACAATGCAGCCTTGGTTCCACAAGGTTCCATGATGTCCCAATAGTCTCCTAAGTTCTGGACGGAAAGAAAGGAGCCTTGGCTCCACGAGGTTCCATGATGTGACAAGGATCTTGTCGGTTATGGACGGTAACAATGGAGCCTTGGTTCCACGAGGTTCCATGATGTCACAAGGGTCTCCTTGGTTCTGGATTGCAACAATAGAGCCTTGGTGCCATGAGGTTCCATGAGGTCACAAGGGCCTCCTTAGTTCTGGACGGTAACAATGGAGCCCTGGTTCCATGAGGTTCCATGATGTCACAAGGGTCTTCTCGGTTTTGGACGGTAACAATGGAGCCCTGGATCCACGAGGTTCCATGATGTCACAATGGTCTCCTTGGTTCTGGACGGTAATAATGGATCCTTAGTTCCACAAGTTTCCATGATGTCACAATGGTCTTCTCGGTTGTGGACGGTAACAATGGAGCCCTGGTTCCACGAGGTTCCATGATGTCACAATGGTCTCTTCGGTTATGGACGGTAACAATGCAGCCTTGGTTCCACGAGGTTCCGTGATGTCACATGTATCTCCTTGGTTCTCGACTGTTAACAGTGGAGCCTTGGTTCCACGAGGTTCCATGACGTCACAAGGGTCTCCTTGGTTTTGGAGGGTAAAAATGAAGCCTTGGTTCCATCAGGTTCCATGATGTCACAAGAGTCTCCTCAGTTCTGGATGGAAAGAATGGATCCCTGGTTCCACAAGGTTCCATGATGTCACAATGGTCTACTAGATTTTAGACTGTCGCAATGAAGCCCTGGTTCCACGAGGTTCCATGATGTCACAATGGTCTCATTGGTTCTGGACGGGAACAGTGGAGCCTTGGTTCCACGAGGTCCCATGATGTCACAATGGTCTCCTTGGTTATGGTGGGTAACAATGGAGCCTTGGTCCCACGAGGTTCCATGATGTCACAATGTTCTCATTGGTTCTGGACGGGAACAATGGAGCCTTGGTTCCACAAGGTTCCATGATGTCACAATGGTCTCCTTTGTTTGGACGGTAACATAGGAGCCTTCCTTCCAAGGGGTTCCGTGATGTCACATGTATCTCCTTGGTTCTCGACTGTTAACAGTGGAGCCTTGGTTCCACGAGGTTCCATGATGTCACAATGGTCTCCTTGGTTTCGGAGGGTAACAATGAAGCCTTGGTTCCATGAGGTTCCATGATGTCCCAATGCTCTCCTTGGTTCTGGAGGGTAACAATTGAGCCTTGGTTCCATGAGGTTCCATGATGTCCCAATGGTCTCCTTGGTTCTGGGCGGTAACAATGGAGCCCTGGTTCAAGGAGGTTCCATGATGTCACAATGGTCTCCTCGGTTCTGGATGGTAACAATGGAGCCCTGGTTCAAGGAGGTTCCATGATGTCACAATGGTCTTCTCGGTTCTGGACGATAACAATGGAGCCTTGGTTCCACGAGGTTCCATGATGTCACAATGGTCTCCTCGGTTCTGGACCGTAACAATGGAGCCTTGGTTCCACGAGATTCCATGATGTACCAATAGTCTTCTAAGTTCTGATCGGAAAGAATGGAGCCTTGGTTCCACGAGGTTCCATGATGTCACAATCGTCTCATTGGTTCTGGACGGTAACAATGGAGCCTTGGTTCCACGAGGTTCCATGATGTCCCAATGGTCTCCTTGGTTCTGGTGGTAACAATGGAGCCTTGGATCCACGAGGTTCCATGGTGTCACATGTATCTCTTTGGTTCTCGACTGTTAACAGTGGAGCCTTGTTTCCACGAGGTTCCTTGATGTCATAATGGTCTCCTTGGTTCTGGACGGTAACAATAGAGCCTTGGTGGCATGAGGTTTCATGATGTCACACGGGTCTCCTTAGTTCTGGACGGTAACAATGGAGCCCTGGTTCCATGAGGTTCAATGATGTCACAATGCTCTCATTGGTTCTGGACGGGAACAATGGAGCCTTGGTTCCACGAGGTTCCATGATGTCCCAATGGTCTCCTTGGTTCTGGACGGTAACAATGGAGCCCTGATTCACGGAGGTTCCATGGTGTCAGAATGGTCTTCTCGGTTCTGGACGATAACAATGGAGCCTTGGTTCTACGAGGTTCCATGATGTCCCAATGGTCTCCTTGGTTCTGGTGGGTAACAATGGAGCCTTGCTACCACGAGGTTCCAAGATGTCACAATGGTCTCTTCGGTTATGGACCGAAACAATGGAGCCTTGGTTCCACGAGGTTCCATGATGTACCAATAGTCTCCTAAGTTCTGGACGGAAAGAATGGAGCCTTGGTTCCACGAGGTTCCATGATGTCACAATGGTCTCCTTGGTAATGGACGGTAATAATGGAGCCTTGGTTCCACAAGGTTCCATGATGTCACAATGGTCTCGTTGGTTCTGAATTGTAACAATGGGGCCTTGCTTCCATGAGGTTCCATGATGTCACAATGGTCTCCTTGGTTCTGGACGGTAAAAATGGAGCCCTGGTTCCACGAGGTTCCATGATGTCACAATCGTCTCCTCGGTTCTGGATGGTAACAATGGAGCCCTGGTTCAAGGAGGTTCCATGATGTCACAATTGTCTTCTCGGTTCTGGACGATAACAATGGAGCCTTGGTTCTACGAGGTTCCATGATGTCACAATGGTCTCCTCCGTTCTGGACGGTAACGATGGAACCCTGGTTCCACAAGGTTCCATTATGTCACAACGGTCTCCTTGGTTCTCAATTGTAACAATGGAGCCTTGTTTCCATGAGGTTCCATGATGTCACAATGGTCTCCTTGGTTCTGGTAGGTAACAATGGAGCCTTGCTTCCACGAGGTTCCATGATGTCACAATGGTCTCTTCGGTTATGGACGGTAACAATGCAGCCTTGGTTCCACAAGGTTCCATGATGTACCAATAGTCTCCTAAGTTCTGGACGGAAAGAATGGAGCCTTGGTTCCACGAGGTTCCATGATGTGACAAGGATCTCCTCGGTTATGGACGGTAACAATGGAGCCTTGGTTCCACGAGGTTCCATGATGTCACAAGGGTCTCCTTGGTTCTGGATTGTAACAATAGGGCCTTGGTTCCATGACGTTTCATGATGTCACAAGTGTCTCCTTCATTCTGGACGGTAAGAATGGAGCCTGGTTTCCATGAGGTTCCATGATGTCACAAGGGTCTCCTTAGTTCTGGACGGTAACAATGGAGCCCTGGTTCCATGAGGTTCCATGATGTCACAAGGGTCTTCTCGGTTTTGGACGGTAACAATGGAGCCCTGGATCCACGAGGTTCCATGATGTCACAATGGTCTCCTTGGTTCTGGACGGTAATAATGGATCCTTAGTTCCACAAGTTTCCATGATGTCACAATGGTCTTCTCGGTTGTGGACGGTAACAATGGAGCCCTGGTTCCACGAGGTTCCATGATGTCACAATGGTCTCTTCGGTTATGGACGGTAACAATGGAGCCTTGGTTCCACGAGGTTCCATGATGTCACATGTATCTCCTTGGTTCTCGACTGTTAACAGTGGAGCCTTGGTTCCACGAGGTTCCATGACGTCACAAGGGTCTCCTTGGTTTTGGAGGGGAACAATGAGGCCTTGGTTCCATCAGGTTCCATGATGTCACAAGAGTCTCCTCAGTTCTGGATGGAAAGAATGGATCCCTGGTTCCACAAGGTTCCATGATGTCACAATGGTCTACTAGATTTTAGACTGTCGCAATGAAGCCCTGGTACCACAAGGTTCCATGATGTCACAATGGTCTCCTTGGTTCTGGTGGGTAACAATGGAGCTTTGGTTCTACGAGGTTCCATGATGTGACAATGGTCTCCTCGGTTCTGGACGGTAACAATGGAACCTTGGTTCCACGAGGTTCCATGATGTCACAATGGTCTCTTCGGTTATGGACCGTAACAATGGAGCCTTGGTTCCACGAGGTTCCATGATGTACCAATAGTCTCCTAAGTTCTGGACGGAAAGAATGGAGCCTTGGTTCCACGAGGTTCCATGATGTCACAATGGTCTCCTTGGTAATGGACGGTAATAATGGAGCCTTGGTTCCACAAGGTTCCATGATGTCACAATGGTCTCGTTGGTTCTGAATTGTAATAATGGAGCCTTGCTTCCATGAGGTTCCATGATGTCACAATGGTCTCCTTGGTTCTGGACGGTAAAAATGGAGCCCTGGTTCCACGAGGTTCCATGATGTCACAATCGTCTCCTCGGTTCTGGATGGTAACAATGGAGCCCTGGTTCAAGGAGGTTCCATGATGTCACAATTGTCTTCTCGGTTCTGGACGATAACAATGGAGCCTTGGTTCTACGAGGTTCCATGATGTCACAATGGTCTCCTCCGTTCTGGACGGTAACGATGGAACCCTGGTTCCACAAGGTTCCATTATGTCACAACGGTCTCCTTGGTTCTCAATTGTAACAATGGAGCCTTGTTTCCATGAGGTTCCATGATGTCACAATGGTCTCCTTGGTTCTGGTAGGTAACAATGGAGCCTTGCTTCCACGAGGTTCCATGATGTCACAATGGTCTCTTCGGTTATGGACGGTAACAATGCAGCCTTGGTTCCACAAGGTTCCATGATGTACCAATAGTCTCCTAAGTTCTGGACGGAAAGAATGGAGCCTTGGTTCCACGAGGTTCCATGATGTGACAAGGATCTCCTCGGTTATGGACGGTAACAATGGAGCCTTGGTTCCACGAGGTTCCATGATGTCACAAGGGTCTCCTTGGTTCTGGATTGTAACAATAGGGCCTTGGTGCCATGACGTTTCATGATGTCACAAGTGTCTCCTTCATTCTGGACGGTAAGAATGGAGCCTGGTTTCCATGAGGTGCCATGAGGTCACAAGGGTCTCCTTAGTTCTGGACGGTAACAATGGAGCCCTGGTTCCATGAGGTTCCATGATGTCACAAGGGTCTTCTCGGTTTTGGACGGTAACAATGGAGCCCTGGATCCACGAGGTTCCATGATGTCACAATGGTCTCCTTGGTTCTGGACGGTAATAATGGATCCTTAGTTCCACAAGTTTCCATGATGTCACAATGGTCTTCTCGGTTGTGGACGGTAACAATGGAGCCCTGGTTCCACGAGGTTCCATGATGTCACAATGGTCTCTTCGGTTATGGACGGTAACAATGGAGCCTTGGTTCCACGAGGTTCCGTGATGTCACATGTATCTCCTTGGTTCTCGACTGTTAACAGTGGAGCCTTGGTTCCACGAGGTTCCATGACGTCACAAGGGTCTCCTTGGTTTTGGAGGGGAACAATGAGGCCTTGGTTCCATCAGGTTCCATGATGTCACAAGAGTCTCCTCAGTTCTGGATGGAAAGAATGGATCCCTGGTTCCACAAGGTTCCATGATGTCACAATGGTCTACTAGATTTTAGACTGTCGCAATGAAGCCCTGGTACCACAAGGTTCCATGATGTCACAATGGTCTCCTTGGTTCTGGTGGGTAACAATGGAGCTTTGGTTCTACGAGGCTCCATGATGTCACAATGGTCTCCTCGGTTCTGGACGGTAACAATGGAACCTTGGTTCCACGAGGTTCCATGATGTCACAATGGTCTCTTCGGTTATGGACCGTAACAATGGAGCCTTGGTTCCACGAGGTTCCATGATGTACCAATAGTCTCCTAAGTTCTGGACGGAAAGAATGGAGCCTTGGTTCCACGAGGTTCCATGATGTCACAATGGTCTCCTTGGTTCTCGACTGTTAAGAATGCAGCCTTGGTTCCATGACGTTCCATGATGTCACAATGGTCTCCTTGGTTCTGGACGGGAACAATGGAGCCTTGGTTCCACGAGGTTCCTTGATGTCACAATGGTCTCCTTGGTTCTGGACGGTAACAAGGGAGCCTTGTTTCCAAGAGGTTCCGTGATGTCACATGTATCTCTTTGGTTCTCGACTGTTAACAGTGGAGCCTTGGTTCCACGAGGTTCCATGATGTCACAAGTGTCTCCTTGGTTCTGGATTGTAACAATAGAGCCTTGGTGCCATGAGGTTTCATGATGTCACAAGGATTTCCTTGGTTCTGGACGGTTAGAATGGAGCCTGGTGTCCATGAGGTTCCATGATGTCACAAGGGTCTCCTTGGTTCTGGACAGTAACAATGCAGCCCTGGTTCAAGGAGGCTGCATGATGTCACAATGGTCTCCTTGGTTCTCGACTGTTAAGAATGGAGCCTTGGTTCCATGAGTTTCCATGATGTCCCAATGGTCTCCTTGGTTCTGGACGGTAACAATGGAGCCCTGATTCCACGAGGTTCCATGATGTCACAATGGTCTCCTCGGTTCTGGATGGTAACAATGGAGCCCCGATTCACGGAGGTTCCATGATGTCAGAATGGTCTTCTCGGTTCTGGACGATAACAATGGAGCCTTGCTTCCATGAGGTTCCATGATGTCCCAATGGTCTCTTCGGTTATGGACCGTAACAATGGAGCCTTGGTTCCACGAGGTTCCATGATGTACCAATAGTCTCCTAAATTCTGGACGGAAAGAATGGAGCCTTGGTTCCACGAGGTTCCATGATGTCACAATGGTCTCTTCGGTTATGGACGGTAACAATGGAGCCTTGGTTCCACGAGATTCCATGATGTCACAATGGTCTCCTTGGTAATGGACAGTCATAATGGAGCCTTGGTTCCACAAGGTTCCATGATGTCACAATGGTCTCGTTGGTTCTGAATTGTAACAATGGAGCCTTGCTTCCATGACGTTCCATGATGTCACAATGGTCTCCTTGGTTCTGGACAGTAAAAATGGATCCCTGGTTCCACGAGGTTCCATGATGTCACAATGGTCTTCTCGGTTTTGGACGGTAACAATGGAGCCCTGGTTCCACGAGGTTCCATGATGTCACAATGGTCTCCTCGGTTCTGGATGATAACATTGGAGCCTTGGTTCCATGAGGTTCCATGATGTCACAATGGTCTCCTTGGTTGTGGAGGGTAACAATGGAGCCCTGGTTCCACGAGGTTCCATGATGTCACAAGGTTCTCCTCGTTTCTCAACTGCTAACATTGGAGCCTTGGTTCCACAAGGATCCATGATGTCACAATGGTCTCCTTGGTACTGGATGGTAGCAATGGAGCCCTGGTTCCACGAGGTTCCATGTTGTCACAAGGGTCTCCACGGTTCTGGACGGTAAAAATGGAGGCCTGGTTCCACGAGGTACCATGATGTCACATTGGTCTCCTCGGTTCTGGATGATAACTCCCGAGCCGTGGGGGCTTTTAGCCACTCGGTACAAAGCTCAGATAGCTGGTACATCTGAGGTTCCACCAGAAGAACGGGAGGGACACTCGGGCTGCTGAAATCCTGCTCGTTTATTGAAGGGTCGCAGAAGGGGCAAACAGGGAGACAACGAAGCAGAAGGGAGGCAGATTCCGAGAGCCCCGAAGGGAGGGGTGAGGATTCTTTTACTGCGTAGGGGTAGGAGGGTTTAGCATTCGAGGGTACAATCGGGAGAAGGCTAAAGGGAGGGGAAATATAACATTAACCAGTGGGGAAAAGGGAAAGGAGTGTTCTTGGTGGAAGAACCAAAGGGAAAACGTGGAACAGAGAAGATTCTAGGCTAAGGGGCAGACTTGAACTATAACTGACAGGACAGGGGGAGGGTACAATTCTCTTACAAAAGGGGGTGGAGAACTCATACAACTGCTGTTTCCCATGGCAACCCTAGACTGCCTTCCCCAACCCCTCCTCCTACATCTCCCCCGTTTTTATTTATTAAATAAGCACTTCCCAACATTTTAAGCAACATACGCCTAAACAAAAATAACGCAAGTGAGATAATGAACATTATCAGAAAGATCCAAAAGAGTCCCCTGAGGATGATAGCAACCCACCCTGGGACACTCCATTGAGATAGCAGTTTATTCACAGGATCTACAGTCGAGGTCTCAGTCTTGAGGTCGTCAACTTGCTCTCGGATCCGCTGGATATTAGCTTGGATGGATGTGCTCTTTGATGCCAGATTGAAGCAGCACATTCCTTCAAAGTCCTCACAGCCGTGGCCATGGGCGAGCAGTAAGAAGTCAATAGCAGCCCTATTTTGCAGTGTGGCGTGCCTGGTGACTTCTTCGTCCGCTAGCAAGTCAGAAAAGGCAGCGGACGTGGCGTTGGCCTGCTTACTGAGCCAACACTCGAGGTGAGAAAGCTCACCGAGGGCCTTTGCTGCAGCATACCACAGTAAAAATATGGATACCGTGACTCTCTTAGTCTTTCCCCAATTATAAATTTTTGAATCACAATTTTCGTTGAATTGGTTTTAGGATCTCTTTTTGCGAGCCAATTTATTTTCGTTTTTCCAATTTAAAATTTGGGTTTTGTTTGGTGTCAGTGTGGTAAGCTGCCCAAGGCTGCAGGGGCCTCCTTGGATTTGGAAGGGAATCCCTGCCCACACCCTGTGGCTGCAGATGAGAAAAACCCCCCTGGGGAGCACCCTGGGAACTGAGGAGGACCTAGATACCATGGTCGAGGTGTAATTGCACCAATTTGCTGCATGGTATCTCCCATCGTGGGGAGATACATCGTGTCTTTTTACTTCTTGGGTACCAGCGGGGTGGAGTTTAGCCATTTGATCCCAGTCTTTCTGGGAGGGCTGGTACCTAAACCTGACACAATGTGTTGCCTGAGAGGAGCCCAAGAGGTCCAATTCTTGGGGCTCCTGTGGTGCATGTGGCAGAATCCTCGTCCACTCATCCCAGGTGTCCACAGGATTAGGTTTTTTTTCCTGCATATGGATAGTTGTTTGGCGACAGGGGGACTCCTACCAGGCACGTGGATAACGGATTGTCCACACTTCCCATGGCCATACAGAAGTTGTCCTGCTTCAAGGACTTCGCCAGCGTGACCCATATGTTTTCTCTCGGCTGTGGGACTATCCAGCTCCTGACCGGTGACAGCCAGATGATGACGATCAGGAGCATCAGATGTTTCAGAGGTGTCCTCAAGGCGGCAGTCATCCTCAGCGTCTTATGATAAAAGAAAGCGTAACTTGAATGATAAATTTTCCTCAGTGGTCCCTCTCCAACCTCCCCTGTTTTTATTTATTAAAAAAGCACTAAATAAAATTAGAGAAAAGGGATAAGGATTGAGGGAAAGGGGAGGTTAGGGGAAAGGAAAGGGCACAGGGGGCGATGGGGCAATTGGGTACGTAGAGTTCAGCGGGGGAAAGTATCTTCGGGTAATCATGACACGTGTGACGATATTGGGAGGAACGGTCTTTCTTCTCCTCCTCTTCCAGGCAGTGGAAACTCCATCCAGCGATGAGGTGTTCTCGGTGGTTTGTACCAAGGACACGTTGTCTTGCTGAGCTGGCACCTCTACGAAGGGCTTGACATATTTCCCCGGAATCCATCTTAGTCCTTTATCTGTAGAAACACAGGCATACCCTCTCGCCCAGGTTATTAGAGGGAAAGGGCCCTGGATAGCTTTGGATTCTGGGTCCTTTATCAAGACTGGTGGCCTCTCGGCGAGTTGTGCTCTGGTGTTATTGTGAAAATGGCGGATAATAGGAGGGGCAGGCTCCCTTTCTGAGCAGTTTAAAAAATTCAGGACATACAGGGCCTTACATAACCTTTCGGCTGGGCTCACTGTAATGTCCGGGTTATGTTGTTGTTCAAGGAGCTTTTTTAGATTTCTGTGGGCCCTCTCTATTATTGCCTGACCTGTAGGATTGTGGGGAATTCCGGTGGTATGGGAAATTCCCCACTGTTGCGCAAACTCACCGAAGCGCTTTGACGCATAGCATGGGCCATCATCAGTTTTTATGTGAGATGGGACTCCCATCGTAGAGAATGCCATGAAAAGATGTTTAATGGCATCCCTGGTTTTTTCGCCTGCATGGATGGAGGCAAACACTGCGCCGGAAAACGTGTCAATAGAGACATGTATGTATTTCATCCGACCAAACGGCTCGAAGTGTGTTACATCTGTCTGCCATATCTCTAGCGCTCCCAACCCTCGGGGATTTGTCCCCGTAATGAGGGAAGGGAGAGCGAAAGATTGGCAGCTCGGGCAGGTAGAAACAATGGCTCTTGCCTGTGCTATCGAGATCTTAAATTGTCGCACTAGAGCCGGGGCATTCTGATGGTAAAATGCATGGCTGAGCCGCGCTTGCCGGAGTATGTCTGGTAAGGTGGTTGAAGCGGTTGCAGATATTTGTGTTGACATGGCTAGGAGGTCCTCTTTCCGATTACCCTCAGTGATCTCTCCGGGTAAATCGGTGTGTGCCCTTACGTGCATGATATGATAAGGTTGCTCTCTATGGGAAAGTAGCCAAATGAGATCAGAGAGTAAACTGTATAAATTTTTGTTTGAAACTTCTTTGAGGAGGGCACCTTCGGCCCTTTCTGCTACCCCAGCGACATAGGCCGAATCAGTGACCACATTCAGAGGCTGTTGAAATTTTTTGAATGCTCTCACGACTGCGGCAAGTTCCGCCATCTGGGGGGAACCCTCAACCACTTGGACGTCAGACTCCCACTTCTGACTGTCCGGGTCCTTCCAAGTGATCACCGATTTATGGGATCTGCCCGACCCATCGGTGAACACCGTGAGAGCACCTGGAATTGGTGTTTTACTTTTAAACATTCTTGGGGCCAAATGCAATGTATCCTTAAACAATTTATGCTTAGGATAGTGAACCGAAATTTGTCCGGGGAAGCTGTCCAGAGCAATGAGCAAATTTTCATTAGTTTGCAACAACGAGTCCAATTGATCTAATGTAACAGGTAAGTAAATGCACGCAGGGTCACACCCTGCGAGGGTTCGGAGGTGGTGTCGTGCCTTCATTATTAAAGTGGCTAGCAATTCTGCAGGGGTCGTGATCGTCCTAGAGGGCTGGTGTGGTAGGAAGAGCCACTCTAAGATGACCAGGGGATCAGATGCTCTGTTATCCCACTGGAAGAGAAGTCCATGGAGGTGGGGGCACTTACCCAACACCGCGAAGTTCACGGGAAGGGTCCAGACCACGCGGTGTGCCTGGCGAGAATTCAGAGCAACAGCAACCCCTCCCAGGGCTTCCCGCGCGGCAGGTGTCAGCTCGCGCAGTGAGGCGAGGTCTCCGTCGCCTCGAAGCAGACAGAAGAGAGGTGACAGCTCCTCCGTCGTCAGTCCCAGGAGGGGGCGGATCCAGGTGATCGTTCCGCACAGCTGCTGAAGTTCTCGCAGAGTCTTCGGATCCTCATTGATGGTCAATGTCTGTGGCGTCACTGTCCTTCCCGTGATGAGGAATCCGAGGTACCTCCATGGTGCTGAGAATTGGATCTTCTCTTCCGCTATCTGGAGCCCTGCAACTCTGATAGCCTTAATAGTCTTGTCCAGTGTTGCCTTTAGGTATGTCGAGTCGGAAGCACAAACTAGCACATCATCCATGTAATGCAGGATGATGGCCTCAGGGAAAAGCCGGCGCACAGGTGATAAAATCTGCGCTACAAAAGTCTGACAGAGCACAGGGGAATTTTTCATCCCCTGAGGCAGGGATGTCCAATGATATCTTTTAAAAGGTTCAGCCCTATTCAATGATGGTACAGAAAAGGCGAACCTGGGAGCATCCCCGGGGTGGAGCGGAATGTTAAAAAAGCAGTCTTTGATGTCTATCACTGCTAGCTGCAAGTCTCTGGGGAGCATAGAAGGTGATGGAAGGCCTGGTTGAATGGGACCCATATCTTCTATCACATCATTAACCCTTTGCAGGTCTTGGAGCAGGCGCCACCTGTCTGTGCCAGGTTTTCTAATTACAAAGACAGGGCTATTCCAAGGGCTGGTAGAAGGTGTTAAATGCCCAAGTTTCACCTGCTCCTCTACTAATTTATGAAGCGCACTCAATTTTTCTGATGGAAGGGGCCACTGATCCACCCAGACCGCTGTGTTGGTTTTCCAGGTCAGGGGTGGGGAAGTGCACTCTGCAGTGGCCCACACTAAAAATCCCACGAAGGGCTAGGGATGTCGAGGCGGGCTCCCCATTGGGATAAAACATCCCTTCCTAATAATAGTATGTTTGAAGAGACAACAAAAGGTCTCACCGTTGCCAATTGTCCTTCCGGACCTTCCACGCACACAAGATGCCTACTCCTCAGAGAGTGGACCGCTCCGCCCACACCGGAGATCCTGCCGCAAGGGGGCACGAGCTCCCAGTCGCTGGGCCACCTCACCTGGGGGATGATGGTCACGTCAGCTCCTGTGTCTGCCATGAGCCGCATCTGCACCGACTTTCCCTGGAAAGAAAGTTTGGCATCAATTAATGGTCTTTCTTTACATACATTTTGGGTGAAGAAAACATGTCTCTCTGTGTCCAGGTCATCGTGGGTGTCCAGTACGTAAAGCAAAGCAAAAGGATCTCCTTTCCTTAAAGTAAATGGCGGGTGGTTACAAATGACGGAGACGGTGATCTTCTCTCCTGGTGGAAAACACACTACCTCAGGTAAGATGGTGATTTCATTCAGCATGTTGAAGGAGTCTTCTAAGATGAGCACGGTGGTGTCCCGACGGTCGTGGAGGGGGCCCAGGAACCCAGCAGGAGCTCTCGTCAGGTCCTCATCCTGGAGAGAGATGGTGACGCTGCTGCGGAGGACCCGACGACTGCCCTGATTTAGGGTACCTGTCCGGCGGAAGAGGCGGAGTCTGTCCTCGTGGCTGCGCTGAACTGCTGGACTTGGCCGCGCGGCCACTCGTCCTCCCTGATGGTCGGGAGGCTGGGATGCTGAGAAGGGCCACTTGGTGTCGTCGCGCGGCCCTTCCTCGCGCTTCGCCGCCAGTTTCCCGCTGGCTGGTACCCTTGTTGCTGTAGATGAAACTGGTGATCTTGATAAAATGGGTTCCTAGGATATGGTCTTGGGGGGGGCAAGATAGGTTGTTGAATTTGTGGCCAGTGGGGACAGTTCACCTGGATGTGACCCAGCTGACCACAGTTAAAACAGCGTGTATTTTGTAAGTTTATCATGGCCTCTCCCACCCCTTTGCTGACAGCCAGGGCCGCCGTGTGCTCCATTGACATTGCCTTTGTGCAAGCCTCCACCATCTGAGAGATGGTGGGCTCGGGGTCCTGAGGTAGTGCACGGAGAATCTTTTTTGTTTCCGAATTAGAATTAGAAATGGCCATCTTTCGTAGAAGCTCTGCACGAACTTCTACGTTGTCTATTTGTCTCTCAATGGCCTCTTTCAGTCTATCAACAAAAGTAATAAAAGTCTCCTCAGGCCCTTGCATGATGGAAGAAAAGTTTTGGAGGGGAGTCTTACCATCTGGTATCTTCAGGAGTGCCTCCTTTCCTGCTGCTGCTATGTCCTGAAGCAGCTCCTGTGCTAGTAGAATTTGGTCCTCCGGACTGCTGAACTCCCCTTCTCCAGCAAGGGCTTCCATTGCCTCATCCCCCTCTCCCACCACCTCTGCGAGATCATACTTGCGCAGGAGTGGTTTCAACAGTTTTTTCCAATGAATCTCCCAGAGGTTGCATTTGGTGGGAGAAAACAGTGCCTCAGCAATATACCTTAAATCATGGGGGACTAGCAAATGTCCAGCAAATGTTAAGTCCAGCACATTTTTAAGGAAAGGCGAGTTTCTGCAGTAATCTTTGGCAGCCTTCCTTAACTCCTTCACCTCAGCGTATGGAATTTGCTCCCACTTTGGCTCCCTCCCCCGCCGGAGGATGACCGGTGCCGCAAAGCTGCCCAAGTCCCGTGCCAATTCCAAATCCCCATCCTTTATTGCCTCCTCTCTGATCTTTGCCCAACCGCCCCCAACTTGTTGGAATGCCGGGGGCTGCCACTCTCCTCATCCTCATCCTCTTCCGAGGATGAAGGAGGCCAGGTTAGGGCACGGTGCCTCTCCGGGCTGGTGGGTCCCGGAGACAGTGGGCCCGACAGGCCAGGATGGCCTGCTTCTGGCCAGGCTTCTTCCCGGTTCTGGTAGCGTGGGAACTGGCAGTGGCAGGAGAGGAGGAGGCGTGTCCCGACCCACCCACCGGGACGTGACTTTCTGGTGGGGGGTTCCCACCCACAGGGGCTGGGCCCACTTGGGGGCTGGTCTCAGCCACAGGGGGCCCACCCAGGGGTGTGGTCAGAGGGAAGGAGGGGACGGGTCCCGACGCAGGGGCGGCACTCGACAGAGTTGGGGGAGGAGGCGGGGGCGAGACAGCGGGAATTTTCTGGGGTGAAGGAGAAGGAGGGGCACCATCTTGAGGCTGGTCCTTTTTCGCCACGAGGCAGGCGCCATTTTGTCCTATTTGTTCAGTTAAGTCCTCTAAAGAGCAACAGGGTTTCAAACTAGGATTAGGGTCTCTGGTATGAAGGGAACAGGAATGACATGTGTTGAGGTGGCCAGTCCCAACACACGAATGGGACAGGGAGGATCGGGAAGCAGCAGAGAGACGGCAGCAGCTCTGTGCCGATGTATGGCAGGATCTGTCTCCTGATCCGCCCTTAGGGGAAGAGGGAATAGGATTGGGGGGGGAGGAACATGAGGTAGGTGAACTGGGGACCCAACTCTCTCTCTTCTTTTTTAACAAATTAAGAATGGAATGAAAAAGCGGAAAAAAACGACCGACTGAAATCCTCCCCTGAACTTGTAAATCGTAAATCTTACTCCCAACTCTTGCCCAGAAATCAGGCACCAAAACATCTTCCCATGTAGTAGCAGGAAAATGTTCAAAAATAAATTTAACAAAAGGCTTTAAATCTCTCTTATCAAAAGAAATGTTCCCTAAAACAAGGTGGGACTTAATTTGGATATAAAACTCCCGTTGAGCTGGAGACAGGCGGTTACCCATTATATCAGGTCTCACAGCTAAATCACCCTCTTCGAAAAGGAAAAAAAAAACAAAAAAAAAAAACCAAAAAAGGGAGGGGAAGCCTAGTCAGGTGTAAGAAAAAGCGAGATAAGCATACCTCTGAAGGACTCAGGCATAAAATGGGGAGATCGAAGAGGGGTCTGGTGGAACTTCTGCTGGTCCGAGGGCGTCGCCGCTGCCGCGCAGCTCGAAGGTCCGTCGGTTATCAGCAGAACCCAGGAGACAGAAGCCTTCCGAACTGAAAGGGCGACTGTCCCTGGAACTGGCCCTGAACGCCGCTTGCAATCCTGGAGAAGGCTGGTCACAGAGCAGGCAATCTCCAGGAGACGGTCAAGGATTGGACTCGCTGGTGTCCGTCCCTGTTCGGGGAGCCAGTTGCCAAGCCGTGGGGGCTTGTAGCCACTCGGCATGAAGCTCGGATAGCTGGTACATCTGAGGGTCCACCAGAAGAACGGGAGGGACACTCGGGCTGCTGAAATCCTGCTCGTTTATTGAAGGGTCGCAGAAGGGGCAAACAGGGAGACAACGAAGCAGAAGGGAGGTAGATTCCGAGAGCCCCGAAGGGCGGGGTGAGGATTCTTTTACTGCGTAGGGGTAGGAGGGTTTAGCATTCGAGGGTACAATCGGGAGAAGGCTAAAGGGAGGGGAAATATAACATTAACCAGTGGGGAAAAGGGAAAGGAGTGTTCTTGGTGGAAGAACCAAAGGAAAAATGTGGAACAGAGAAGATTCTAGGCTAAGGGGCAGTCTTGAACAATAACTTACAGGAGAGGAGGAGGGTACAATTCTCTTACAAAAGGCGGTGGAGAACTCATACAACTGCTGTTTCCCATGGCAACCCTAGACAGCCTTCCCCAACCGCTCCTCCTACAGATAAACATGGAGCCTTGCATCCACGAGGTTCCATGATGTCACAACTATCTCCTTGAATCTGGACAGTAACAATGGAGACTTGCTTCCACGAGGTTCCATGATGTCACAACTATCTCCTTGAATCTGGACAGTAACAATGGAGCCTTGGTTCCACGAGGTTCCGTGATGTCACAATGGTCTCCTTGGTTCTGGATGTGACAATGGAGACTTGGTTCCACGAGGTTCCATGATGTCACAATGGTCTCCTTGGTTCTGGCGGATAACAATGGAGCCTTGGTTCCATTGACTTCTATGATATCACAATTGTCCCCTTGATTTTGGAGGGTAGCAATGGAGCCTTGGTTCCACGAGGTTCCATGATGCCCCAATGGTCTCCTTGGTTCTGGAGTGTAACAATGGAGCCTTGGTTCCACGAGGTTCCATGATGTCACAGTTGTCTCCTTGATTCAGGACAGTAACATTGAATCCTTGGTTCCACGAGGTTCCAAGATGTCACGAGTATCTCCTTGGTTCTGGAGTGCAACAATGGTGCCTTGGTTCCAAGAGGTTCCATGATGTCACAATGGTCTGCTTTTTTCTGGACGGTAACAATGGTGCCTTGGTTCCATGAGGTTCCATGAGGTCACAAGTGTCTCCTTGGTTGTGGACGGTAGCAATGGAACCTTGGTTCCACGAGGTTCCATGACGTCACAAGGGTCTCCACGGTTCTGGATGGTAAAAATGAAGCCTTGCTTCCACGAGGTTCCATGATGTCACAATGGTCTCCACGGTTCTCGACGATAACAATGGAGCTTTGCTTCCACGAGGTTCCATGATGTCACAATGGTCTCCTCGGTTCTGTTTGGTAACAATGGAGCCTTGGTTCCACAAGGATCCATGTTGTCACAAGGGTCTCCTCGGTTCTGGATGGTAGCAATGGACCCTTGGTTCCACGAGGTTCCATGATGCCACAATTGTTTCCTTGGTTCTGGACATGAAAATGGAACCTTGGTTCTACGATGTTCCATGATGTCAGAATGGCCTCCTTGGTTCTGGAGTGTAACAATTGAGCCTTGGTTCCACGAGGTTCCATGATGTCACAATGGTCTCATTGTTTCTGAATGGTAAGAATGGAGCCTTGGTTCCACGAGGTTCCATGATGTCACAATGGTCTCCTTGGTACTGGGCATGAAAATCGAGCCTTGGTTCCACGAGGTTACATGATGTCACAATGGTCTCCTTAGTTCTGGACGGTAACAATGGAGCCTTGTTTCCACGAGGTTCCAAGATGTCACAAGGATCTCCTTGGTTCTTTCCAATAACAATGGAGTCTTGGTTCCATGAGATTACATGATGTCACAATGGTCTCCACAGCGCTGGACGGTAGCAACGAAGCCTGGGTTCCACGAGGTTTCATGATGTCACAAATATCTCCTTGCGTCTGGATGGTAAAAATGGAGCCTGGGTTCCACGTGGTTCCCTGATCTCACAATAGTCTCCTTTGTTCTGGAGGGTAACGATGGTTCCGTTGTTCCACGAGGTTCCATGATGTCACATGGATGTCCTGGGTTATGGACAGTAACAATGGAGCCTTGGTTCCAAGAGGTTCCATGATGTCAGAATGGTCTCTTTGGTTCTGGACGGTAACAATGGAGCCTTGGTTCCACGAAGTTCCATGATGTCAAAATGGTCTCCTTTGTTCTCGACTGTTAACAATGGAGCCTTGGTTCCACGAGGTGCCATGATGTCACAATTGTCTCCACGGCTCTGGATGTTAACAATGGAGTCTTGCTTCCACGAGGTTCCATGGTGTCACAATGGTCTCCTTGGTTCTGGACAGTAACAATGGAGCCTTGGTTGCACGAGTTTCCATGATGTCACAATGGTCTCCTCGGTTCTGTACGGTAATGATGGAGCCGGGGTTCCACGAGGCTCCATGATGTCACATTGGTCTCCTCGGTTTTGGAGTGTAACAATGGAGCCTTGGTTCCACGAGGTTTCATGATGTCACAATGGTCTCCTTAGTTCTGGAAGGTAACAATGGGGCCTTGGTTCTACGACGTTCCATGTTGTCAAAATTGTCTCCTTACCTCTGGACGTGACAATGGAGCCTTCGTTCCACGAGGTTCCATGATGTCACAATGGTCTCCTTTGTTCTGGACGATAACAATGAATCCGTGGCTACACGAGGTTCCATGATGTCACAATTGTCGCCTTGGTTTTGGAGTGTAACAGTGGAGCCTTGGTTCCACGAGGTTACATGATGTCACAATGGTCGCCTTGATTATGGAGGGTAACAATGGAGCCTTGGTTCCACGAGGTTCCATGATGTCACATTGGTCTCCACGGTTCTGGATGTGAAAATGGAGACTTTGTTCCACGAGGTTCCTTGATGTCACAATGGTCTCCTTTGTTCTGGACGGTAACAATGGAGCCTTGGTTCCATGATGTTCCATGATGTCCCAAAGGTCTCCTTGGTTCTTGACTGTTAACACTGGAGCCTTCGTTCCACGAGGTTCCATGATGTCCCAAGGGTCTCCTTCCTCCAGGAGGGTAACAATGGAGCCTTTGTTCCTCGAGGTTCCATGATGTCACAATGGTCTCCTCAGTTGTGGACGGTAACAATGGAGGCTTGGTTCCACGAGCTTCCATGATGTCAAAATGGTCTCCTTGGTTCTGGACGGTAACAATGGGGCCTTGGTTCCACGAGGTTCCATGATATTACAATGTTCTCATTTGTTCTCTATTGTAAGAATGGAGCCTTGGTTCTACGAGGTTCCATGATGTCACAATTGTATCCTTTGTTTTGGAGGGTAATAATGGAGGCTTGGTTCCACGAGGTTCCATGATGTCACAATAGTATCCTTTGTTTTGGCGGGTAACAATGGAGCCTTGATTCTACGAGGTTCCATGATTTCAGAATTGTGTCCTTTGTTTTGGAGGGTAAGAATGGAGCCTTGGTTCCACGAGGTCCCATGATTTCACAAGGGTCTTCTCATTTCTGGAGGGTAAAAATGGAGCTGTGTTCCACGAGGTTCCATGATGTCACAGTGGTCTCCTCGTTTATGGATAGTAAAATTTCAGCCTTGCTTCCATGAGCTTCCATGAAGTCACTGTGGCCTCCTTGCTTCTGGAGGGTAAGAATGGAGCCTTGGTTCCACGAGGTTCCATGATCTCACAATGGTATCCTAGATTTTGGACGGTAGCAATGGAGCCTTGGTCCCACGAGGTTCCATGGTGTCACAATGGTCTCCACGGATATGGTTTGGATCAATGGAGCCTTGGTTCCACCAGGTTCCTGGATGTCACAATACTCTCCTTGGTTTTCGTGGGTATTATTGGAGCCTTGGTTCCACGACTTTCCATGATGTCACAATGCTCTTAGGGTTCTGGATGGTAAAAATGGAGCCTTAGTTCCACGAAGTTCCATGATGTCACAATGGTCTCCTCGGTTCTGGACGGTAACAATGGAGGCTTGGTTCCAGTAGGTTCCATGATGTCACAATGGTCTCCTTGTTTCCGGACGGAAAGAATGGAGCCTTGGTTCCACGAGGTTCCATGATGTCACAATGGTCTCTTTAATTCTGGACGGTAACTATGGGTGTTTGGTTCCACGAGGTTCCATGATGTCACAATGGCCTCCTTGATTTTGGAGGGTAGCAATGGAGCCTTGGGTCCACAAGGTTCCATGATGTCACAATGGTCTCCTCAGTTCTGTAAGGTAACAGTGGATCCTTGGTTCCACGAGGTTCCATAATGTCAGAATATTCTCCTTTGTTCTGGATGGTAACAATGGAGACTTGGTTCGATGAGGTTCCTGGATTTTACAATGGTCTCCTTCATTCTGGACGGTAATAATGGAGCCTTGGTTCCATGAGGTTCCATGATGTCCCAATGGTCTCTTTATTTCTGGACGGTAACAATGGGGGCTTCGTTTCATGAGGTTCCATGATGTCACAATCGTATCCTTGGTTTTCGAGGGTAAAAATGGAGCCTGGGTTCCACTAGGTTCCATGATGTCACAATGGTCTTCTTGGTTCTGGAGGATAACAATGGAGCCTTGGTTCCACAAGGTTCCATGATGTCACAATGGTCTCTTTAATTCTGGGCAGTAACAATGGGGGCTTGGTTCCATGAGGTTCCATTATGTCACTAGTGTGTCCATGGTTCCAGATGGAAAGAATGGAGCCTTGGTTCCAAGAGGCTCAATGATGTCACAATGGTCTCCTAGATTTTGGACGGTAGCAATGGAGCCTTGGTCCCACGAGGTTCCATGATGTCACAATGGTCTCCTTGGTTCTGGATGATTACAATGGAGCCTTGGTTCCACGAGGTTCCATGATGTCACAATCGTCTTCATGTTTCCGGATGGAAAGGATGGAGCCTTAGTTCCAGATGTTCCATGATGTCACAATGGTCTCCTTGGTTCTGGGTGGTAACAATGGAGCCTTGGTTTCACAAGGTTCCATGATGTGGAAATTGTATTTTTAGTTTTGGAGGTTAACAATGGAGCCTTTGTTCCACAAAGTTTCATGATTGCCGAGCCATGGGGGCTTGTAGCCACTCGGCACGGAGCTCGGATAGCTGGTACATCTGAGGGTCCACCAGAAGAACGGGAGGGACACTCGGGCTGCTGAAATCCTGCTCGTTTATTGAAGGGTCGCAGAAGGGGCAGACAGGGAGACAACGAAGCAGAAGGGAGGCAGATTCCGAGAGCCCCGAGGGGCGGGGTGAGGATTCTTTTACTGCGTAGGGGTAGGAGGGTTTAGCATTCGAGGGTACAATCGGGAGAAGGCTAAAGGGAGGGGAAATATAACATTAACCAGTGGGGAAAAGGGAAAGGAGTGTTCTTGGTGGAAGAACCAAAGGGAAAACGTGGAACGGAGAAGATTCTAGGCTAAGGGGCAGACTTGAACTATAACTGACAGGACAGGGGGAGGGTACAATTCTCTTACAAAAGGGGGTGGAGAACTCATACAACTGCTGTTTCCCATGGCAACCCTAGACTGCCTTCCCCAACCCCTCCTCCTACAGAGAGGTTTCTGCAGCTCCCTCTCAGGGCCTGATGTTCAGGGCCTGAGCACAAAGCCCCAGAGGCTCATTCAAGTCCTTGTGCTGTGTCTGTGCTGCTGAGCTGGGCCAGGCTCCTGGCACAGAGGGTGATCCTGGCAACCAAGAAGAGCTTCAAAAGCACATTTCTCTGGATGAGCAGCTCTTCTCCCAGCCCAGCAGGGCTAGGGCACTGCCTGCAGCCTGCCCGGGCACAGCCCAGAGGCACAGAGATCTTCAATCAGTCAGGGCTGGGAAGGTGCTGAGAAGTGCCTGGGGCAGAATCACTGCCAGCCCTTGGCACAGGAACCTCTGGCTGCAGGACAAGGCAGCTGCAGCTCCTGCAGTGATCTCCTCAAGCTGGAACATCCCAATGCCCACAGACCCTGTGAGTACAACTCTGAGTATTTCTGGTGCAGGCCAGGTGAAATGCTCATGAAGCTCTGACATGCTGAGGGGTTCTGATCAGTCACAGAATATTTCCAGGACAAGGATTTGATAAAAATTAGGAGATTTCCAAAGACTTTGTATTCAGTTTCCTAATATTCCAGGATGGCAGGGAGGGATGGATGAATATTAAATGTTGATTATGAATTATTGATTATTAATTTTGTCAAGTGCCGGAGACATCTGAGCTGTTACTTTTAGTGATGTACAGGTTCACAGTACATCCCTAATGTGCTTGCAGCCACTCTGCCCATGGACAGCAGCAGCATCACATTTGCTGGAGCCATCAGGCTCAGTCTGAGCTCTCCTTTCTCCAAGCTGCAAACAGAAGCTGCCCCCAGCCAGTGCCCTGCAAACAGGCAGGGTTCTGTCAGGCCAAGGAGAGTGCACAGAGATTTGGGGTCTGTGAGTGCTGGCACGGAGAGATCAGGCAGAGGGAAACACCTGCAGGAGGAAAATCTCCAGGAAGCAGAGAGGAGATCAGGCAAGGAGAGAAAACAAAACCCAGAAGTGCTGTGGCAGGCAGAGTTTAGAGATGTGCAGAGGATCCCCTCCAGTGAAGCCCCTCCCTCTGCACAAGCCCCCTCCCTCCTGTGCCCCCAGCCAAGCCTCTGCCCTCAGGGCCGGGGCTCCAAGGCGTGCAGCCCCTCCTGTGCAGGCAGAGCTGCAGCAGAGCCGTGGGGCAGCTCTGCAGCCCCGGGCCCAGTTCCCTCTGCAGAGCACAGGGCTGGGAGCAGCTGCCCGGCACTGGGGGCTCTGGCAGGGGGCACAGCTGGCTCAGGGTGACACAGCTGTCCCCAGGGCCCAGCTCTGGGCAATGCTGGCAGTGCAGCCAGGGAAGGAGCTGCATCTCCCTTCATCCAATGCCATCAGAAGGATTCTTGGAAGTCTCCCTGAGATTTCAGTCCAAGCTGGGAGCTCCAATCCAGGATGCAAACCTGTCCTAGAGCATCTCTGAGTTATAAGATTGATGGGGAAAGACAGAGGTGTTGTGACACTGAAAATGCTGCTGGATCGGTAAAATGAGCAATGTGAGTCCTTGGCTACAAATGTGGAGCTGGGCTGTGGTGGCTCCATCTGCTCTCCACTGTACCTGGGGGTTTTTTAGGGAAAATGTGGGAAGCTGATCAACCTCCCCCAGAGAATGGTTAAAGCCCAGAGAAACTCAGAACAGGTGAGAAGGACAGACCATCTCCCCTCACTCCCCACTCTCCACTTTCACAGAACTTGCTCTTTTCTCCCTGACGGCAGCAGAAATGCTGAGGGTTTCTGACATCCAAGAACACCAGGACAAATATAGGGGAGCTTGTGAAGAAAACCCCAGAACTCTTGAACAAAGAAGTGTGTCTCTGTATTCCTGGGCAGGGTGTATGGGAAATGGCTTTGATTTTGGTTACAGGTATCTCCTCTAACTCTTCCCTGTCCTTTCTCCATGAACAGGTCCCCCTGTGCAGCCACAGCAAATGTCCAACAGCAGCTCCATCAGCCACTTCCTCCTGCTGGCACTGGCAGAGACGCGGCAGCTGCAGCTCCTGCACTTCTGCCTCTTGCTGGGCATCTCCCTGGCTGCCCTCCTGGGCAACGGCCTCATCATCAGCGCCGGAGCCTGCGGCCACCACCTGCACACGCCCATGTTCTTCTTCCTGCTCAACCTGGCCCTCAGCCACCTGGGCTCCATCTGCACCACTGTCCCCAAAGCCATGCACAACTCCCTCTGGGACACCAGCACCATCTCCTACTCAGCATGTGCTGCTCAGCTGTTTCTGTTTCTCTTCATCTCAGCAGAGTTTTCCGTTCTCACCATCATGTGCTACGACCGCTACGTGTCCATCTGCAAACCCCTGCACTACGGGACCCTCCTGGGCAGCAGAGCTTGTGCCCACATGGCAGCAGCTGCCTGGGCCACTGCCTTTCTCAATGCTCTGCTGCTCACGGCCAATACATTTTCCCTGCCCCTGTGCCAGGACAATGCCCTGGGCCAGTTCTTCTGTGAAATCCCACACATCCTCCAGCTCTCCTGTTCCAAATCCTACCTAAGAGAATTTGGGCTCATTGTGTTTCCCATTTCTTTTCTATTTGGCTGCTTTGTGTTCATTGTTTTCTCCTATGTGCAGATCTTCAGGGCTGTGCTGAGGATCCCCTCTGAGCAAGGATGGCACAAAGCCTTTTCCGCCTGCCTCCCTCACCTGGCTGTGGTCTCCCTGTTCCTCAGTACCGGCACATTTGCCTACCTGAAGCCCCTCTCCATTTCCTCCCCATCCCTGGATCTGGCCCTGTCAGTTCTGTACTCGGTGGTGCCTCCAGCCCTGAACCCCCTCCTCTACAGCCTGAGGAATTCAGAGCTCAAGGCTGCACCGTGGAGACTGATGACTGGACCATTTCAGAAACAGTAGACTTATGGCCTATTCCCCAAATCACATCAAATAAAAGTAATCTTTGATTCTTCTTGTTGGTTTCGTTTTGGAGGTTCGTTTTCTTTGTTTTTCTTTTTCAATATCGTCCACAAAGCAATGTCTTTGTTTGTGCCATTTCTCATTTTGTTTCTCTCCACCTTCCCTGCAGCCACAGACTGTGTCAATGAGGGGCTGTGCTCTCGGTGGCTTTAAAGGAACTCAAGGATCTCCCAGCAGGGTTTTCTGCAGAGCTGTCCTTTTGTTGCCTTCTCTGGAGCTGCAGCAGCAATGTCTGTGTGCAGAGCTGGGGGCAGATCAGTGCTGGCACAGCAGCTGTGCCCAGCAGCAGCAGCAGCACTTGGTGTTGCCAGTGCTGCTCCCGTGGCCCTGCCCCGCTGCCCTGGTGGCCCTGGTGTTGCTGCAGGGCCTGAGTGCTCTCGGGGCCGGGCACAGTCCTGGGGGTGGCAGTGCCGGGGCTGCAGCAGGGACAGGCCATGGGCACTGCTGGGGCAGCGCTGACGCCTCAGGCCAGGGCCTGGGGGCTCCAGGCTCCTTGCCCAGGCTCTCTCAAGAACACGGCCAGGCCAAGGCTCAGCACAGAAAACCCCCGTCAGCAGCCCCAGGCTGGCCGTGGGCAGGCTGGGGGCAAACAGCACGGCTGGTGCTCTGCCAGGGCCCTGGGGGAGACGGGAAGGAGCAGCAGAGCAGGGGCTGATCCATCCCCAGTGCGCTGGACAGCCCAGGGCAGCGTCCCAGAGCGTCCTCATGGAGCTGCCAACAACATCCCCCCTCTGCAGCCCTGGCCTCTCCCCCAGCTCACACAGGTGCCCCATCCTTGCAGGCACAGACACGGCAGCGCTGGCTCAGGAGCCCCTGTTTGCATTGCACACTGCAGGCAGGAGCATCCCGTGCTGCTGCTGTGGGGACATGAACCTGAGGGAGCACAAATGCCATCAGCCCCTGGGGCCAGGAAGGGCTGGGGGACACCAGGGAAACCACTCAGCTTTGTCCTGGCCTCTGCACTCAGCCAGAAAGTTTGTTCCCATCAGCTGGGAGTTCCCTGTCCCACTGCAGACGCTGTTGCTCAGAGCCAGGGCTGCCTGGCAGCCACCCCCAAACTGCCCTGAGCATTTCCTTGGCTTTACCTTTACTTTCTTTACTCTTCCTTCTACAAATTTCTTTCTCTTGCCCACCCCTGTTCCCTGCCCTGCACACAGCCCATCCCTGTTTGCCCTCTCCTCTCTGGCCCCACTCCCCATTTCAGTTCCTGACTTGGCACCATGGGAACGTCCCTTGGGGAGCAGGATATCCCACAAGTGCTGCAGGAATTGTCTGCAGGCTCCTGCACTGCCTCGTGCTGCTCCCTTGCCAGAGGCAGCCCAGGCCAGGGGGGCACATCTGGGCTGCTGTGTCTGCCTGTGGGGCTCCCTGTTCTGGGCAAGGAGGGGCTGGAGAGGCTCTGCAGGACTGACAGGATGGGCTTTGGGGCTGTGAGGAGAAGCTGAGGGACCTGGGCTGCTGCAGCTTCTGAAGAGGAGGCCCAGGGCTCCTCCTGCAACTGCTCCAAGGGTGCTTGCAGAGAATCACAGAACCAGCCAGGCTACAAAAGACCTTGAAGATCATCAAGTCCAACCCGTGCCCTGACACCACCTTGTCTCCCCTGAGCCTTCTATTCTCCAGGATAAACAACCCCAGCTCCCTCAGCTGCTCCTCACAGGACTCGTGTGGCAGAGCCCGCACCAGCCTTGTTGCCCTTCTCTGGACACGCTCCAGCCCCTCCCTGTCCTTCCTAAATTGGGGGCCCAGAACTGGACACAGCACTCCAGGTGCTGCCCAACCAGTGCCCAGTACAGGGGAAGAATCACTGCCCTGCTCCTGCTGGCCACACCATTCCTGATCCAGGCCAGGAGCCATTGGCCTTCTTGGCCACCTGGGCACACTGCTGGCTCATGTCCAGCCTGCTGTCCATCAGTGCCCCCAGGTCCCTTTCTGCCTGGCTGCTGTCCAGCCGCTCTGTCCCCAGCCTGCAGCACTGGAGGGGTTTTTGTGGCCAAAGTGCAGGACCCGGCACTTGGTCTTGTTAAACCTCACCTTGTTGGACCTGGATCCAGCCTGTCCAGGCCCCTCTGCAGAGCCCTCCTACCCTCCAGCACATCCACACTCACAGCCAGCTTGGTGTCATCTGCAAATTTCCTGATGGTGGATTCAGTCCCCTCATGCAGATCATCAATGCAGACATTGAAATCCACGCTGGCTGGCTCTGATCCCTCGGCCATCCTGTGGGTGCCCTGTGATGGCACTCAGGGTGATCTGTTCCAGAACCTTGCCGGGCACCGAGGTCAGGCTGACAGGCCTGCAGTTCCCCAGATCCTCCTTCCAGCCCTTCTTGGGGATGGGCTCACACTGGCACCTCCAGTCCTCTGGGGCCTCCCTGGTGAGCCAGGACTGATGAGAAATGATGGAGAGCAGCTTGGGGAGCTCATCCACCAGCTCCCTCATCCCCCTAGGATGGATCCCATCTGGTGCCAGAGACACCTGTGAGCATCTGAGTGGCTCAGCAGGTCCCCAGCTGCTCCCTCCTGGATTCCAGGGAGCTGTTCTGCTCCCTGTCCCCGTCCACCAGCTCAGGAGAACACTTGTCCTGAGCATGACCTGTCCTGATGTTGAATAATGGGGCAAAGAAGGCGGGTCAAGTTAAGCAGCTCAGCTTTTCCTTATCTTTAGTTACTTTATTTCCCACTGCATCCAATAAAGAGTAGAAGTTCTGCTTATCCCTCCTTTTGCTATTAGTTTATTTTTAAAACACTTGTTATTCTTTTTCACAGAAGTGGCCAGCTTAAGCTCTAATTGACCTTTCACCACTCTACTTTCTGCACGACCTAACAACATCCTGAAAGATTTCCTGACATGCCTGATCTTCTCTCCAAGGTTGATGCACCCTCTTTTTTCCTGAGTTCCCAACAAAGCTCCATGCACAGACAGAACAGTCCTTTTTCCTCGCTGGCTCAACTTGGGCACAGAGGGACAGGCTGCTCCTTCCCCCTTAGGATTTCTTTCTTGAGATGTGTCCATCCTTCCTGGACCTCTTTGTTTTTAAGGGCTGTTTCCCTGAAAAAATCAGTACTTGATTCGCTACTCTCCAAATCTGCATCCTGAATAAGCCCAGGTCTGCCCTCCGTAATTCCTGTGTAGAAGTTTGGTTGATGCCCCTCCTTCTTTCACAGAACATTGAAAACTTGATTATTTCATGGTCACTGTGTCCCAGGCAGCCTCTGAGCACCACATTTGCCACCAGCCCTTCTCTGTTTGTGAACAGCAGGAGACAGAGCTTTCCTTGGACGTGGGAGTTACCAAAAATTCGGTAAAACAGAAAACTCCTTAACCCCAATGTAGCAATAGGAAGCAGCATTCTTTATTCAGCTGGATGCACAGGGGATAGCTCCTCCCAAAGCCAAGCATGCTGAGTGCAGGAGAGTTTCTGTCCATATTCTGTATTTTGCACACATATTCATTGATTGTCTGGGACTAAACACACAGATGATAATCATTTCCCCAAAATCATGAACACATTTCCCCTCCCATTTTTTGCATGCATTTTTTTGTCCTGGGGGGTCTCTCTGGTGGTCCCTGGTGGTCGTGGACCCCAATGTTCCCGTCAGCCTGGCTGAGCTGGCAGGACACTGAGGCTGGTGAATTTCAGTTCCCCTTCTCACACAATGGGCATTGTGTGCTTTCCATAGGCCCGGGGTTTTGCAGAACGAGCATTGTGTGTGCTCAGCAGGTGGAGACAATTTATCATCTGGGAACATGAGGCCACAGAGTGGGATATGACACCACAGAGTGGGTTATGTGAGGTCATCACACAACTATGGTATCATAGGCTGTCTCTGTGACATCACAGAGTCAGCTGTGACATCACAGGGCAGAGGTCTGACATCACAGAGCAGGCTATGACATCACAGAACAGGCTGTGACATTAGAGACCAGCTGTGTGACATTCGAGAAACGTAGAGGAATTTCTTATGGAACAAGGGCATGATATCCTTGATGGCATTTCTTTGCAGGAACTGGACAACCCTGGCCTGCAGATTACGGAGATACTTTAGTTACTTGAGAAGTATTTAGGACATCCTTGGAAAGACAATAAGCTTTGTATGAATACAATAGTCTATGCTGGATGCTGAAAACTGTCACGTACTATAACCTGATCAGACGCTTGTAGTAAAACAGCCAATCAATAAGTGACTTGTAGATGTAATCATATGACCTTAACCAATGAATGTTAATTAGCTATTGTATGATGTAAGGCAGTAAGGTATAAAATATGGATAAATTAGACCATAAAGGAGGATGACATCTAGCCATAATGGTTTGAGTGTCATTACTCCGGCCGGCTCTCCGTGGGACCCCCTTCATACTGGCACCATGAACAGGGACTCCTTTGCTTAAATGCAGATCACTTAAATGCGGAAGGCTCCCAAGCATCAGGTAAGCACCTGATTTGGGAGCCGGAGAGCTGGAGGCAGGAGAGGCCTGGTAGGCAAACGCAAGAGCAGAGTCCGGAGCTTGAGCGGCCGATCAAGCCCCGGCCAAGGTAAGACCAGGATGGAATTAGACGCGGCAGTTAAATTACTGACAACTATCCTCTCAAAGAGAGGTGAGGACACCAAAGAAGAAGAAGTAATAGCCCTGATAAAATGGGCATGTAAAAAAGGAAAGCTTTCTGAACCTGCCCTGCTCTTTAGTGAATCTGAGTGGCAAGAGGTAGGAAACTACCTCCGGGACATCAGGATAGAAGGTGGAAAAAATGGAAAAGAAGCAAGGGAGTTAGGAGTTACTTGGAAATCTATCACCAGTACATCAGAGACTATGAAAGCTGAGAAAAAGGTAGCTGCCGCAGCCATTGAGGATTTGGGAGGCGATGTGAGTGGAGCAAAGCAACAAGTTCCTTCCAAGCCATCACGTCTCGCTAACATTTTTGGAGTAGGAAAGGTCCTCATGAAAGGAATCTCTGCCCCTGTTTGCTCTAATTTGCAAGAGTTGCTAAATAATCCATCACAAAAAGAGGAGGTTGCCCCATCAGAGTCTGCTGCAGCTGGTCAAAAATTAGAAAAAGTAACTGATCCCCCTTCAAGAGAAGCCAGAGATATGGAAGCAGTGCCTGAAGCAGCAGAAATAGAAGAAATTCCTGAGGCGGTGGGTGATGCAAGGCCGAAAAAAGCAGCTTCAGCTTGCGGGCAGAAAGGAAAAGAAAAGAATGCTGCCCTTCCCTGCGCCCTCCTTTGCCTGACATAGCATCAGACGAATCTCTGGATATGGTGTGTTTTTCACACTGGACCTTAATCAAAGACCATATCCGAAAATGCAACTGAAAAAGGGCAGTCAACAAATTAGTTTAGAACCATTACTAGACTCTGGAGCAGATGTCACCATCATTAATCAACATATGTGGCCTCGGACATGGGAATTACAATCTCCAGTTGCCCAAGCAGTGGGGGTGGGAGGAGCAAAAGCACCAAAACAAAGTAAAGGCTTAATTAATTTGCAGTTTGAAGGCGGCCAAACAATTGTAATTAAACCTTATGTAATGCAACTTCCACACAGTTTACCAGGATTGATTGGACGGGATGTTTTGTCACAACCGGGACTGGTCCTGACAGCAGAGCAGCATTTTGTGCCACGGCCACTGGGCGGCAGCCGCCCATTCTAAAAATTACATGGTTAACTGAAAAGCCAGTGTGGGTAGACCAGTGGCCGATGACCTCAGAAAGGCTGTGCATTGCAGAAGAGTTAGTGCAGGAACAGCTAAAAGCAGGTCACATTCAACCTTCCACAAGCCCGTGGAACACTCCTGTATTTGTCATCCTGAAAAAATCTGGCAAGTGGCGACTTTTGCGTGATTTACGAAAAGTTAATGATCACATGTTAGGTATGGGTGCACTGCAAAGTGGCCTTCCTGCTCCTACAGTGATCCCACAAAATTAGCAAATAATAATAATAATAGACTTAAAGGATTGCTTTTTCACAATTCCTTTACACCCTGATGATACACAGAGGTTTGCATTTACTCTGCCATCTGTCAACCGTGCAGCCCCTGCCAAACACTATCAATGGGTAGTTTTACCCCAGGGGTCCAGAAAGAGTCCAAGTATGTGTCAAATCTTTGTGGATTGGGCACTTCAGCCTGTGCGAAAGCGATGGTCTCACATGCTCATTTATCACCACATGGATGATATTTTGTTTGCTGCTGAAAGTGATTTAACAGATAGTGAATTCGAGTGGATCATCAACCATTTGCACTCCTGTGGACTGACTGTCACCCCTGAAAAGGTCCAGCCTTCTGTACCATGGAAATACCTGGGTTGGCTCATCTGGGACGCTCAGATCAGGCCACAAAAGGTAACCATCACTGCACAGATCGGTACCCTGCATGATGCTCAAAGGCTTTTGGGAGACGTACAATGGGTTCGTAATCTAGTTGGCATCACCAGTGATGACCTCCTCCCCTTCCAGTCTTGGCTGCATGGCACCGAGGCACAAAGACCCCGCACCCGTTCACCAGAACAACAGGCTGCCCTGGATGCAGTAGCTCGTAAGATTCAAACAGGATGGAGTAATCGCCGACTGCCAGATCAGCCATTATCTCTTCTGATCTGCAACGCCACCACTTCTCCCCTTGCCATTACCCTACAATGGCAAAAGAAAAAGGGGGAGGACACGGCCATCATTCTTGAGTGGGTGTTTTTGCCAATGCAACTATGGCATCGTATTTCGTGTCGGTCAGAAGCATTAGCAGCTTTGGTAAGGAAAGAGAGGGACAGAATCATTGAACTAGATGGAGCATCCCGGTCCGTGGAGATGATTTGGAATGGCTCCTGTGGCATTCGATTGAAGTGCAAGAAGCCTTGATAGGCTCTACAGGAACTGTACATAATAATCGACCAAAAGGGCCTCTTTGGAAGATGCTTGAACGATACGGGTCAAAAGGACACTCTGTTCTGAAAGGCCACTTAAAGCGCCAACGGTGTTTACAGATGCAGGGCGAAAAATGAAGAAGGCTGCATGTGTGCGGCAATCAGAAAATCACTGGCAGAAGCACATCATCCTTGGGCAACGGAGACAAAGCCTCCAAACCTTATGACTGAAAGCCGTGTGCTGGGCTTTTGGAAATTGGAAAGATACGCCTGTAAACATAGCATCAGAGTCATTGTGTGTAGTCGGTGTAGTGCAGGGCATTGAAGATGCTTTGCTACGGGAAACAAAAAATCAGCAGCTTGGTGAACTGTTTGTACAGTTCCATACCACGCTTCAGCAAAGAGAGCAAGAATTCTGCATGATGCATATCAGAAGCCATCAGTGGAACATTAGATTAGGCAAAGGCAATGCACGAGCAGATGAAGCAGTCAGTTGTTTTGCAATAACACCTCCAAGAAACAAATTCAAAGAAGCCTGAAATAGCCATGAAATTGTGAAAAATGCATCTTTTATGAGTGGCTTTTCACAAATATTAAAATGAATATGATA
This sequence comes from Vidua chalybeata, assembly GCF_026979565.1. Lineage (NCBI taxonomy): Eukaryota > Metazoa > Chordata > Aves > Passeriformes > Viduidae > Vidua > Vidua chalybeata. The sequence continues at coordinate 922,782 of NW_026530355.1, read as the reverse complement.
TGTGTAATATGAGAAAGTTATGCTGTATTAATTCTCTTGAGTGGTGTGTTAAATATAGTTTTAGGTTATAACATAATGTTAACATAGAAACTCTGCGATGTAAGATTTTTTACTAGCTCAAGAAAGGGATAAGATAATGGGGATACCAATATTTCCTGCGGGAACACGCCCGGGCTTGCCCCATTGCTGAGCTCAATGGCAGCGCTGGGGTGGTTTAACCCCAGAGACACCCTTTGGCTCACCCAGAGGCTGCAGGTGGCTGCAAGCTTGCCAGAAACCCCAGCGGACGGTATTCCTCAGTGGAGAGACTTTGGGCTATGGTGAAGGAAGGAGTCACTTCTGCCAGAGGGTTAAATCCAGAGTGTTTATTCCAGCTACGAGCTTCTGAATCCAGCAACAGCTCCAACAGAAGTGCCAACCGCATGGCCGGTACCCGGTTTTATCCTGGGGGCAGGGGGGAGGGCAGGGGCAGGGAATTAACCAACAGGTGAGGGGAGATGGGTCCCAGGGAGAAAAAGGCACCTAGATTGCCCAATACTCCCTGGGAGGCAGGGGGAATCTTTTGAATGTGCCAATCACTCGATGCCCTGTCTGGACTTCTTCCAAGATTGACAAGTAGGGCTCACAGCAGGTGTTGGAGTGGGGGAAAGCGGAAGGGCTTATACATCTAGGAGGGAGAAGACACACCACAACAATAAGATAATCAAGAAACTCTGCAGAGAGATAGCAGTGACAGGACACAAAGAGTTACGGCCTCCTTATCGGAAAAGACAAACATTCTTCTACCTTCTCTCCATCTTTATGGAAGCACCAGGATTAAGGGGAAGAAGTTGACAAAAACCAGAAAAGTTCTTAATTTGCAAGGAATTTATGCATCATATATGAGATAGATGAATATGCAACAGACTGTTGCTTTTAAGGGTTATTCCTTTGTTCGCAAGGCATGTTTTTGGCAGCTTAGTGCCCAAGAACATCCGGACGTCTGTAATTCTTTGCTTTTAATTCTCTTGTAATTGACCTAACCCGAAATTTTTATTGCTCTAATTGTATTGCTATTTTTATAACCATTTTATTATTATTAAACATTTAAAAATTCTAAAAACAAGTGATCGCATTTATCACAAAATGTTTCATCCAAATGCATAATCATTGCATCGACAGAACAGAATCTCTTTGGCAGATGCAAAAGGAATTGTTTGTTCCTGTCCTCAGTGTAGTCATCATGGGCCTGGTATAGGGTTTAAACCCAAAAGGTTTAAAAGCATTCCAAATTTGGGAAATGGATGTAACACATGTTCCTGAATTTAGAAAGTCTAGATGTGTCCATGTAACAATTGATACATACTCTCATTTCATTTGGGCCACTGCCCAGGATGGAGAAAAGGCAGTTCATGTTGAAAGACATTTAACAGCCTGTTTTGCAGTTATGGGAGTGCCTGCAGGAATCAAAACAGATAATGGTCCTGCTTACAGTAGTTTATGGGTTGCTAGATTTATGATAACATGGGGTGTGAAACATGTCAGGGGAATTCCACACTCCCCTACAGGACAGGCCATAGTCGAGAGAGCAAATCGCACAATAAAAGAATACTTGAGGAAACAAAAGACAACTGAGATTGATGCAAGTAAACGGTTAAATAAAGTATTTTTTACATGGAATTACTTGTCTCTAACAGAAGGAAGAGAGGGGCCTCCTGTTGTTATACATCATCAGGCTATTCAAAACAGTCAAAATCAAACCATTCCTGGGATGCAAGTTCATTCTAAAAACATGTGACTATGGGCAACTGGGAGGGACCCAGTCCAGTGCTCTTTATCGGTCAAGGATATTTCTGTATTTCCACAGGTAAAGAACCTTTGTGGGTCCCTAGCAGATTTGTCTGCTCTGCATGTCAACCCCAGCAGAATGAAGGGAATATCGATATCAACTCTACTTCTTCCCAATTTTCAAGAGATTCCACAAAGAACTCGGACCAATCCCACCTTCCATAGAAGACGTTGTGTCAAAAATAATGGCAGGACAATCATTTGGACTGCTAGCTTGTAATGCTGTGTTAAGAAAGTGCTATAAAAACTCTGTTTGTGAGAATTGTGGAAAGCAAGCTGACATAGTGTTACATTGCAGTAGTTGTGGAAAGAATTTTGTTATACAGTGGAACCACTTGCAAACTGATCATGCTTTGTGCTCAGACTGCTGAGATGTCATTGTTAGTATTACCTTTGAAGAACCTGGTAGAGCATTTCTGAACCTTGAGCCAGATCAGCCTTTTCCAGAAACATGGATACCAGAAAAGATTGAAGGCCTATACAAAGCTTTCTTTTGGCATCCTTTAACCAAGGCTTACACTGTTGTCTTAGCCACAAAAAGAACTCAAGCTCTTAGCCTATGGTGTTCATCTTGCCAGTTAGGAACAAGAATTACAAAATTCTTGTTTCATTTGATTATAGGGCTGTTAGGACTGACAAAGCTGTCCTTGAAGAGGACAGCATGGATTAACATCCAACCATGCACAAATATGTGGGTTACCTGGGCCAATCAGACAGGGCAAAAATCATTCTGTTTATCACTAGCTACCCCCTCTGATCCCTTTTGTACTTGCTTCATCGGAGTTCCTTTGAACAATCTCACAGAATTCAGGCCTTGGACAAAAAGTAAAGTCTATCCCAAGCCTGAACAAGCAGCAGATGAGTTTTGTACTACCGCCTGTTGTTGTTGTGGCAGGACAGGAACAAAGAACTCCAGTTCAGAAGTGAGAAGGAAAACTGATTTATTTCAAATGCACCACTCTCTTTAGAGAGAACATTGTGCAGACAAATTTCATTGGTCTTAAAGTAAAAACATCTCACACCATTGTTGTGCTCTGAATGATGCACGGTGGCAGAATATATCTATAAACAATATGAACAACAAGAGACATCGTGAATTCTTTACATTCTTTTCCAACTCTCTCCCTGGCCCAGCCTGGTAGAAATCTCTCTTTTTCTCTCTGACTGAACTGAGAATATCCACAAGGATGAAATGAAACAAAAGGCATTCCAATTAATTGCTGCAAACAACTCAACATTTTGACCAACCCCCCTAGGGTCCTGAGCATTCTTAATTGCAGAAAGGACTGAATGTTACAGGTATAAAAAGAACCTCAGGAGCTTGACATGTCAGGGTCTGCTCCAGGAAATTACTGTCTAGTTTTTGGATTTCAGAGAAAGGACATTAGCTCCGAAAACCTTCAGGCATTCAAACCAAGAAGTAATAGTACTTGTATTGCCCCTGGATCCCCTTGGAACAACAACATTCCTGCTGTTTGTGACAATTGGATTTGGCCTGTTCCATGGTTTAGGGCCACGGCACAGATGTAACCTCCAGGAGTATTCCTCATTTGTGGGGATCGTGCCTGGCCTGCCATACCTGCTAAAGCAGCAGGAGGACCGTGTTACTTTGGCAAATTAACATCATTTGCCCCCAGCATCCAACAGGTACTCAACATAAGTCACAAGTCTCAACGTGTTAAGCGTAGCGTACACCAATTAGAATTAGGACCTGACTGTAGAGATGATGTTCAATTGTGGGGACGACCATCTGTCATTTTAGCATCAATTTTTGCACCAGGAGTTGCTTCCGCCCGAGCTTTTGAACTAATGAGACGACTGGCTTGTTGGACAGGGAAACAAAGTAATATCACCTCCAAAATATTAAGTGAGCTCACCACTGACGTTGGCAGTAGACGACACGCTGGATTACAGAATCGTGCCGCACCTGAATTCTTGTTACTGGCTCAAGGACATCGCTGTGAGGATTTTGAAGGAATGTGTTGCATGAATCCTTCTGATCACTCTGCTTCCATTCACAAGAGACTTTCCCTACTTCAAGAGAATGTGAAAAAGCTTACTATTGTTGAAAATCCCTCTGACAAATGGCTCAAGGAATGTGGAATTACTGGAAGGCTGAAAACCTTCTTGATGGAAGGAAGTAGAATCCTTCTTGTCACTTTTGCTGTACTTATTATCTTTGGCAGTATTTTTTCGTGCATGAAGAAAACTTTAGAGTCTATTGTAAATAGAGCCTGGGTTGTCCAGAAAGAAAGAGGGGAATGTGTAGAGGAATTTCTCGTGGAACCAGGGCATGATATCCTAGATGATGTTCATGTGCAGGAAGTGCTGGCAGGAGCGTCTTGTGGGAACAGGGCTCTGGGCTCTGGCTGGAACAGCCTGGTTTTGCTGCCGTGACCCCAGGTAGGAGTTGAGGCAGGTGAAAAGGCAGCGGGCAGCTTGTGTTTGTAGAGGGCCTGGGGCTGCACCTCTGAACCTCCACCTGGAAACACACTTGGGGGAATAGGAGCTACAGCTGGAGTGCCTGTCCTGAAAGGACCTGAAGTCACTCGGCCTTGCCAGCTTTTCTTAAGAGTGTGTTGGTGTTCCCCAGGAAAGCTACACATTTCGGGAAATGCCTTTGGAGGAAAGGGGCTTGCTTCTCAAGGGAAGTGCTTCCCAGGAAGGCAGGTGCAAGTGTCCCCCTTTGTCTCTCTGTGGTCCTTTCAGTCTTTGAGGCTCGTTGCACTTGGCAGAGGGGCAGGGCAAGGGAGAAGGCTGTGAAGAGCAGGTTTGGCATCCGCCTGGACCTATGGAGACCAACCCAAGTACCTGCAGCAGGGTGTGTTCCCCCCTTTGGACACAGGTGTGAGCAGGAGCATCTCTGCCCAGCCACGAGCCCCAAAGCTCTCTTTGAGAGCTGTGAATTAAAAGGCCTTTATGCACACACTTTTCACATCTTCCCTGTCTGCTGGGTTTCAACTCTTGGCAATATGCATTTGCCTCTTCCTTGGGGGATGCTGCTGTGGCCCAGGGCCAGCACAGAGCTGGGCTGTGTGGACCACGCAGCGTGGAGAGTCTTGTTTGATCTTGGTGTGTCCCTGGCCTCAGAAAAGGCAGGGAAGGTTTGCCTCCCAAGGCATCCTGCTCATTGGCTCTCCCTGTGCATCTTGGAGAGAGCAAGGTAGGCATTTCTGGCAGCTGGGCATCAGCAGGCCTTAAAATGGGGCTGTGTTGTGGAGTGAGCCCAGCTGAGATACCCTGAGAGGAGCCCAGTGCTCCTTGCTCCCCTGTGCTGACACGTGAGCGTTTCTCTGGTTTCGGGATGACCCTGGCTGTGTCAGGGGGTGCTACGTGGACACGAGACAGCCGGTCCCGTCCCGCTGGGTCCCAGCAGTGCCTCGCAGCAGTCCTGCATCCACGTCAGGATGCTGGCCAAGAGAGGTCCTGGCAGCTGAGGCAGCTGATTTTAAGCTGGTGCAGGTGCCTACAGGTAAAGGCCAACGGTGTTCCCTCAGGATACAGCAGTCCTGAGGGGTCTCCCTTACTAAAAGAAATCGGCAGACAAATGCACTGTCTGCCAAAAGCCCTTTTACTGACCTGGCAGGAGGGCAGGGGTCTGCACCCACTGAAATGTTTCTCCACCACCTATAAATTTCAGGGGGTTGATGTAGGAATTGTATCAAACATACCATCCATCTTTACACTGCTGAGGTGATTCGATAGGCAGGGGGTCAGAAATACATTGTGTCAGATTGCTGTACTTGAAGCTGATGTCCAGGCCCTGGCCAGGAGCCGTCTCCATGCCCCAAAGCAGCACAAAGTCTTCCTCATGGCTTCCCTGCACAGGGCTGACTCCACACTTGCCCTTAGTTCTTCTGCTAGACTATGGCTAAAGCTTTTTGTCAGGTCACTCTCAGGTCAAGTAAAGGCCTGCCAGGTTTTTCTTATGCTAACTGCTGCTAAGTACTTCCGTATGTCTGTGCTCATTACTTGTTTACTCCTGTGAATTGCTTGTGCTTCCTTCTGTCAAACAAAGGCCTTGTTTCCTTGCCAAAGGTGCCTGAGGCCACCCGCTCCTTGTGGCAGCAGTTGCTTTCCTGTGGAATGTTCTACCTCCCCGAGAGTAAAGAGGGAGCTGGAGAAAGAGCTTGCCAGGCTGCTCTCCATCCTTCCCCAGCACTCGTGGGTCAGTGGAGAAGTCCGAGCTGAGCACAAAGGTGCAAATGGAACAGCCGTGCACAGGAAGGCTCGGTGGGAAGGATGATCCAGGAACCATAGGCCTGGCAGCCTGAGCTTGCTCCAGGGGAAGGCCTTGGAGCAGATCCTCCTGAGTGCCATCCCACGGCACCTGCAGGGAACCAGGGCGTCTGCTGGAGGCTGGGAAAGCTCTGTGGAGGGACGGGGACAGCTGGGGCTCCTGGCAGGGTGTTGAGGGCTTCTGTGCGGGAGTTTGGGGGGGTTGCTGCTGGTGGGGTGTTGGAGAAGGAGTTGTGTGGAAGGTGAGAGGTCTAGGCTGGAATTGGAGTCAGTTGGAAGGCAGCATCTGTGCTTTGGCACAGCTTTGGTTAGGGAGAGCAGAAAGAATATCTGTGACTTTTCCTCTTCATGCTCCTGATTCTGCTGCAGGGAACAAGAGGGGAGAGCTGTACTTTACTGGCCATTTAGATATCTGTACCAGGGGGAGGATTCGCCCTTTTGCCATCTACTCATTTCTTTGGGCTGCTTTTGTACCACTGAGTGGACTTTGATTTCTTGAGAGCTTTTATTCCTTAAGAGAATTAGGATATTATCATCCCTTCATAGAAAACCAAAGAATGGCCCTTGGTTTTGCCCTTTTTTTGTGTAGTCTTAGGTTCTGTGAAGTGACCCTCAGTGGATGAGGTTAAGGCAAATGAGTTGCTGCTTTGAGATGGGAAGCAAAATTCCAAATCTTCACCTCCTCAGGCCATTCCAATTAATTTGGGAAGTTTGCAATTTTTTGGAACTGCTTGAGTTGAGCAATGGGAAGGAAAGCTTTCCTGAACTGAGGATTCTTACTTACCAGATTCTTCCGTGCCTTGGCTACTAAGGTGTTTTTGTGCAGAAGGCAAGAACTTCAATGAGAAAATAATTTCAGCATGGAGTAAGAGCTTCTGACAGAGACCAAATGTTGCCAGCAGTTGCTCCAGGTGCTCCTGCCAAGAGCCCCTGCAGGTAGGAGCGCAGCCCCCAATGCACGTGGGCTTTGGCTCCCTCTGGCACAGAAGCCCCCCACGGGCACAGGTCTCTGGGGCAGGAGAAGGGCACCAGAGCTGCCAGGGCCCAGGGGGTGGCAGGTCTGCTTGGGCAGGGACTCTGCCACACCTGCTGATGTCAGCGCTCCCCGGGCCCCAGGGCTCCGAGCAGCATTGGTGCTCTGGCCCACACGTTCCTTGTCTGTGTCACACCTGCGGGTTTAGGATGGCCACCAGCCGGGACGTGTCCCAAGGAGGCCGTGCCAGCTTCTGTGGAAGGCCCCGTGCCCTTCCCAGCACAGCTGCGTCAGCAGCCCTGGGGGCTCCTGTCACGATCCGCTTCTTGCGGGGTGTCGTGATGGTTCTTTTCACCGATCCCAAAAGTGCAACAAAGGCAAACAACAAGGGACTATCAGTTAATCACAACAAATGCTCCTTTATTAGGGGCCAAAACAGTAAATGCGATAGTGGGGATCAGAAAGGAGATAGAAGAATAGAGAGAGAGAAGAGGAAGGATATGGGAATAGCTACCAACACAGGCGAGATCCTCAGTGGTCTGGACGATGGGGATCCGTCTGTCGTGTCGGGGAAGTCTTCGAAGTTCTGGTTGACTCAGGGGTCCAATTATAGTCCACAGAGGAAAGAGGGGGGAACAAGTGTAACAATGAAAGTCCATTGTAATTGCCCCGAGGGAACAGGTGAGTCCACAGAAACCACCAAAGCAAGACGAATACAATGAAGAATAAGTCCATTTGAATCACTGAAGGGAAACAGGTCATGTCATTAGTGGTCAGACCACCAATTTCCCCTCCTCCCTATAGCAGGGGTCTCAGTCTCAGTCCTTGGGAGGAGGGTTCTCATTCTTTGTTTGTCACAGTGGTAACAAGGCAGAAGAGGGGTCTTCAATGAAGGACCCCGGGAGTCACCCCAAAAGTTCATTTGGCTTAAGAACGGAGATTAGAAGCAGGCCGCGCATCAGGCTGTCCCGTGCTGGGTCCACGTCAGGTCTTTGCCAAGTCCTTGCCAAGTCCTTGCCAAGTTCTTGCCAGGTCTTGTTTGGAACAGCTAGCATGACGGTTCAGTGGTTGCACCTGCACTGTGTCCTGTTCTAAGCCGGAACTGCAGTGGAGGAAGGGATTCTTTCTCGTGGCAATCGGAAGGCAGAATGGAAAATGAGGGGCTTCAGACGGGCTCTTACAGCTCCTTCTGCTGCCCTGAGCCCGCAGAGCAGGGCAGCGTTTGCTGATGGTTTCAGCCATTCCTAAAGACCCTGTCGGGCTGTCTTAGACACTTGGGGTGAGGAATTCCTTCCAACCTGGGCCACTTTGGGTGGGCCAGGGGCGGCCCCAGGGTAGGGGGCAGTGTGTGCATGGGCGCTTTGTGACACGGTGCAGCATGGTCACCGTGTCATGGAACAGGACAGCGTGTCCAAGGGCCCTTTGTGACACGGGGTGACATAGGAGCTGGCGGTGACAAGAGCACGCCAGAGTGCTTGGAGCACGCGACGGGACAGGACGGGACAGAGCGGTGCCGTGAGGAGCCCCCGCACAGCGCACTCGTTCGTGTCTGACCCGGAGCTTTTCCCAGGCGTTATTCCTGCAGCTGACCTCGAGGCCAGACCACAGGACTTGCTGACCTGTGGCCTTCCTGAGGCTTCTCTTCTGCAGGTGCCCTTGAGGGCAGACCGTGGGACTTGGTGCCCCGGAGGCATCTCCCATCCCTGCCACCGGTGCCCTCGAGGCCTGACCACAATCAATCCTTGACAGGAGTCTCCTGTCCTTGTGGCAGGAGCCCTCAAGACCAGAGTGCAGGACTTGCTGTCCTGTAGCCTTCCTGAGGCTTCTCTCTTGAAGGTGCCTTCCAGGCACGACTGCAGGACTCGCTGACTCGGAGCTTTTCCGAGGCATCTCTCCTGCAACTCGCCACAAATCCAGTCACTGCCATGGAGCAGAGATCCCTGAGAGGGCCCAAGCTGGCCTGGGTGCAGGAGGAGGAAGAAGGCCCTGGAGCTGCCCCAATAGTGGAGATCAAAGAGGTGTTGCGGTTCAAGACTCTACAGGAGGGTGAGTGGCAGAGCTGGGCTTAGGGTTGGTGCCTGCAGCCAGCTTGGCACCATTGCATTCCATCCCACTGCATGCCATGCCATGCCATGCCATGCCATGCCATGCCATGCCATGCCATGCCATGCCATGCCATGCCATGCCATGCCATGCCATGCCATGCCATGCCATGCCATGCCATGCCATGCCATCCCATCCCCTGGGGACATGCCCATGGACAGGACGGAAGAGGGGCCGGGCAGACGCCCCGCAGCGGCCGTGCTCCATCCCCTGGGGCATCCCGGGGCTGTCCCTGCCTGGGGAGCTCAGGGCTGGGCTGTGTTCTCCGGCCTCTCCCGCAGCCCCTCAGCTCTGGCTGCGCTCGCTCTTTGCCAGATGCAGCTGTGGACCGCACACAAGAGCAGGACCCCGCCCATGGCCTCTTCCGCAGAACAGTGGAGGTACCTGCAGCCATCCCCACCTGGGCTGGGCCTGCTGTCACCGCTCAGCCGAGCACCGCGCTTGGAGCATTCCGTGGAACATCCCTGGCTTCCTGCCCTTCTCCTACACCTGCTTTGCAAATTCATCAGGAGGATTCAGGAGGAAGAGAGCAGCACCATGGGCACAGGGCTCAGAGCATATTCACACACCTTCAAAACCAAGACCTGTGCTGCCCTGCTGGATATGCTCATAGAGGGGGGGTTTGCAATCCAAAGCAAATAAGCGGCCTGTGGTTTGAGGGTTTGATCCTCCCAGGAATTGCTTGGCCTCCCAAGCCACTCCTGCTGGTCACTGGAAGCCTTTGAGGCCATGGCAGTGTGGTGGGAAGGGAAGCACTTCTCTGGGGAAGCTGGGGACATTCCTCCCTCTGGCAGCTTTCCAAGTCTCCCCGTGCCTTCTCCAGGTGCCCGCCATGGTGAGGTACATCCACCAGTGGCTCATGGACAATCAGTTTGCTGAGCAGAGGCTGAACAGGGCCCTGCTGGATCTCACCGAAGAACAGCCTGGTGATGTAGTAATGACACTCCTGTGTGTGGCCCCATCCTGTGACAGGTATGGGGCCACCTGCCCAGAGGGCTCAGGGCTCCCCAGCCCATCAGCCTGTACAGCCTGTGCCAGGTGTCTGACCAACAGAGAGTCCCCAGGGCCCTCTGGCTGCTCCCTTTGCCAGCCCTGGCACCTCAGCCCCCGAGCCTGCTGCCATGCTCCCTCGCTGCCCCTCAGGGGCCTGTCCCCACAGGCCTGGGCTGCCTGGGTGCTGCTGGCGAGGGGCAGTGGGCAGAGGCAGAGCCGGCAGCCAGCTCAGGTCCCCGCTGCTGCCCAGGCCACGGTGCTGTGTCCCAGACCCCCCTGAGACAGAGCTCTAACCCCGCAGAGCTGCTTTCACCATGTGGAAGAGCATCATGTGCTCGCCCAGGACTGCCGAGCCAGTGCAGCTGATGCTCCTCGATGTGCTGGGGAGTTGGCCAGAGCACAGCACGTTCACCTCTGATGGGGACAAAACGGGTGTCTTTGTCCTGGCTGTGAGTTTCTGCAACTGGCCTTTGCTGGTCCCAAGGCCACCTGCCCAGCAGCTCTCCATCCTCCTTGCCCCACTGCATCTCCCTGCCTCAGGCGCTGGGCTGAAACCTGGCCTCGGGGCAGCTTCAGGGGCACCAGGCCCGCTGCTCCCCCTGCGTCTCTCTGGGCCTCTCCCTCCCGTGCTCGGGCACTGCCACACGGACACCTCGGCACTGAGCGCTGTCTCGGGGGGCTTTGTCCTTTGCAGGCAACTGTGGTGATGTGGAAGATCCTCCAGGTGCCCTGTGTCCCACATACGGTGACGGTGTATTTCCCCCACCTACTTGTGCATCTGCTCTTCCAAGTGTTCTTCAGCACTCTGGATATGCCAGAGGAGGTCGATACCTTCTGGAAGGGATGCCAGCAGCAATACGGCCTTGCCACCAGCCCCAACAGGTACTCCATCCCACTCCTCTGTCCCTGCCACATCCCTGGGCAGGAGCCAGTGCTCCCAATGTTACCTGGGCTTTGCTCTGCACGCAGGTTTGCAGTGCGGACCCTGAAGTCCCTGCTCTGCCAAATGGAGCACGAGGATGTGGTGCTGGCAATGGAACGCAAGCGTGGCTGGGACACGCTGCTGTGTGCTGACACCCACCACTATGCCGTGGGTCTGCTGGCCAGGTGAGACCCCCTTCTCCCCGCTGCCTCTGACATTTGTGCTCTGTGCCCAGGGTGCCCCACACAGTCCCAGTGGTCGTGGGCCAGAGGGCCTTGTCACCGAGGCACAGCCAAGCAGACTGGAAAAGGCTGGCAGAGGAGGGTACCCACAAGGAGCCGCCTCCCAAATAGCCCAGGGCCCCTTGCAGGGTGCTGGGGAAAGACCAGACCTCTGTGAGTCTGTCCTGGGAGAGGTTTGTCCCCCGGCCCAAAGTCTTGGTTACTTTTTCTCCTGCCAGGGAGATATCCCGTGTCTCCATCCCCTTGTGCTCCCGGATTGCTCGCTACCTGCTCCAGCTGCTCAACACACTGGAGCCACGCTGGGAGCTGCCCGCCCTGGCGTTCCTTGTGGAGGTGAGCCTGATGGCCAGCGCTGCCTCGCTCAGCTGCCTCCCAGCTCTCTGCCCTCTCGTAGCCGCAGCTGCCTGGGACGGGTGCCCGCGCCCTGTGCTGCTGCCTGGGCCCAGCCCTGGGCGGTTCCGGGCTCCTGCCGGCCGGGTCCCCTGTCACTGCCCTGTGCCTTTCAGGTCCTCGAGTGCCTGAACTTGAGTGGAGGCAGTGCTAACAGAGTCCTGCAAATCTTGTCAAGGCACCTGCACAGCAAGTGCAGGGACAGGCGTCGCCTGGCGCTCAGGGCCCTTCTCAAGCTCATTGACAATCCCTCGACGGTGAGAAGGGGGCAGCGGCTGAGGCTGCGCTCGGGAATGCAGTCGCTTGGGCTTTGCTGGGCTTTAGGCGCTGGGGGAGCTGCTCCCAGCTCTCCTGCCTCCTGCTTCAGCTGCCCAAGTGCTCCGCAACAGCCCTTTGGCCTCTAGGCCCTGCGGCAGCAGGATGGCGTTTCACAAACTTGTGTTCCGCACAGAGTGAAAAAATGGGGAGCCTGACTGAAAGTCTTGTGGAGCTCCTGTGCGACGCAGATGGAGAGATAGTTAGCATGGCTGTCATGCTCCTCAGCTTTATCTCCCGGGACAAGGACATGCTGATAGGCAGCTCCATTGCACTGCGGCTGGTTGAGGCGCTCCTGCCACTCTTTGACCACGTAAGGCTCGCTGCCTCCAGCCACAGCCACTGGCTGCTGCCCGGACACTTTGTGCCCTGTGGATTTCCAGGCCTGAGCCAAGCTGAGCCCCGTGCAGCCAATGCTCAGGTCTTTTTTTCTTCCTTTCATACAGGACAATAGCCAGGTGCAGCTGCTCTCCATCCTGCTCTTCCAAACATTGCTGTCTCTTCCACTGGGAAAGGACAAAAAGGCCCTGAAGACACACGTGCGCCAGAGCCTGCTGCCACTCTTCTTCCACTGCCATGACGAGGATGGGCGTGTGGCACAGGTGAGGACTCGTGGGCTGCTGCTGTCCCCCTGGGAGGCGGCTCAGCTGCCTCCTGCCCTGGCGCCTGCTGGGCTGCAGCCTCCTCCAGGCCTTGGCACAGGGACACAGGTCCTGCGCCCTGGGCTGTGGGGCCATCTCCGCGTCTCTGCTGCTCTCCAGGCTTCTCAGGAAACGCTGCTTTGTGTGGCCCAGTTCCTCAAGAGGAGGGATCTGGAAAAAGTGGTGAAGAAGAAGAAGCTGTGGAAGTTCACCGAGTGCCTGGTAAGGGTGGTCTGGAAGTGCCAGCCTCAGGCTGGAGAATCCCCCTGAGCGCGGTGCTCAGTGTGCGGGGCTGGCAGCTGTGCCCCTGCCCGCTGCTGCAGCCAGAGGCGGCGCGGGCTCTTCTCCAGGCTCCTGTGGGCCCGAGCTCACGGCGGTGCGGGCAGGGGAGGCTGGGGCTGGGCGCAGGGAGTGCCCGGTCCAGGGGCTGAGCCCGCGCCAAGCCTTCCCTCCTGCCGCTCTCTCCAGCTGGCAGACGACAGCAGCAGAGCGGCCGAGCACCTGCGCCAGGCCATGCCCTACCTGGAGAGCCCAGAGGAGCCCCTGCGAGAGGCGGCCATCAGGTTCCTGGGTGAGCCGCGAGCCCGGGCTCCCTCCCCGCCCCGCCGCAGCTCGGCCCCAGCCCCGCCTGCTGCCCCGGCAGCGCCATCCGGGCCCGGCGGGGTGGAGCCCCGGCTGGCCTGGGCGCTGCTGCCGCCCTCTCGCAGCCGTGCCCTTGGGCGGCAGCGTGCGGCAAGGGCCCGGCTGAGCCCTGCCGGGCCAGGAGGCCGTGTGGCCACAGGGCTGGCAGCGCCGCTGGCAGGGAGCTGTGCCGCTGGGCCGTGACAGGCTCTGTGTTGGCAGGGATGGCCGGGCGGCAGCTGAGGGGGAAGAAGGAAGAGCTCCAGCTCATCTGTGAGGGTGAGTGAGGGCAGCGGGCTGTCAGCGGGGGCTGGCGGGGGAGCTGCAAGCCGTGCCCCGGCTGCGCAGGGCTCTGCTCCCTGTGCGGACGAGGGGCGGCGTGGGCAGAGCACACGGAGATTTCAGGGCCACCTGGGGGATTCGTGGCCAGCAGCTTCGGGCTGATCCCATTTGTCCCTTATTCCCTGCTGGCTGTGACGGGAGCCGGCTGGGATGGCCCTGGCAGGGAGGTCTCCTCGGGTCCCCTCAGATCCGGGATCTGACCACGGCTCTGTTGCTCTCTCTTTCAGCCCTTGAAGGCACGGCAAATGACATCAGCGTCGCCGTTGGAAGCCTGGCAATTCAAACGTTGTACATCCTCCAGGCAGTAGAGAGAGCTGGATATTCCCTCTTGGACAGCCTGCATGATCAGCTCCGCAGGGCATGGAGGACACGGCCTCGTCTCTTGGGGCTCGGCTGGCTGCGCTGCCGGAGCTGTGCAGAGTGCTGATCCCAGAGGCTCTGTCTGCTGGGGCCACCTGAGCCAGCAGGAGTGTTTAATTTCTTCAAGATTGTTCTTTCGTTCTTTTTGCTATTCTGTAGGATATAAATATAGGATGTGTTCTAATAGACAGACTCCCAGGATCTTTCTTTTGCTGCCCAGGCTCTGCAGGGCATAGGGGAAGAGGGAGCAAAGGGTGCCTGGGCTCAGCAAGCTGCCCAGGCACGTGCAGGCTTGCAGGGAAAATGGCCAGAAGCCCCTTGGCCTTTGGTGGTTCTGCTGAAGCCTTTGTGCTGCCAACAGAGCCAGTGGGCCGGGGCAGGAGTTCCAGGGATCCCTGTGAGACCGGTGCCTGGAGATGGCCACAAGCCCTGTCCCAGGCAGGAACCGCCATCTGTGTCCTCCTGCCCGTGTGTTGCTGGCTGCATTGCTGAGGGCTCCGAGGTGCCTCTGGATGGGGCTCCTCGGGAGCTCCTGTGGGGCTGCGGCGCTGCTGCCGGGCAGGTTGGCCGGGCTGAGGGAGACCCTGAGGGGATGGGACCACCAAGGGATGAGGGGCTGCGAAAGCCCTGACAGGACAAGGCAGTGGGAAGGCACGGGGGGGATGTGGGAGGCAGTGGGTAACGTTGGCTCGAGGAGGAAAGTGGGTTGGAGCCAAAGAGACCACTCAGCCCAATGTTCATGGGGCAAACAGAGAGCGTTTGTGCTCAAGCCCTTCCTTCTAAAGGGCCTTTGAAAAAGCCAGTCTGGATAATTTCACTGGTCTGATCTCTGCGCCCCTTCAGATTCTGGCCTGTGAAATGCCTGCAGCCTTGGGAGAGATGTGATGGGCGAGGCCCCTGTCAGTCAAAGCAGGGGCTGGTCCATTCAGCCAGTACAAGGCAGCCTGCACTGTGACACATGGCAACAGAGTGCCAGGCACAGCTGCGGGTGCTCCCCATGAACCTCAGCTCTGGGACCACTGTCTGCCCCAAGCTTCAGGGCTGCAGTGGGAGCTGGGCTCTGCCCTGGGGCCATCCTGCAGGGACAGCTGCAAACAGGGAGCATTCCCTTGCCACCAAGAGCCAAGCCAGGGCTGCAGGGCAGCTGCTCCAGCCCGGACGGCACTGTTGGGTGCTGCGCTCTGGGGCTGGGGCTCCCCGCACAGGGGACTGGACTGGTGTGCCAGAGGAGACAGAGAAGCTGCAGCTTCAGCCTAACTGAGGTGGGTGCATGGGCTGGGAAGAGTGGGGAGGCCCAAGGGGATTCACAGAGCTCACCCTGCTGAAAGGACAAGGAAAAGGGAGTGGGAGCTCAGCAGTGAGGAGAGCGGAGGGCTGGAGAGCAGCTCTGAATGCCACTAAAATCCAACCAGACCTCTGAGACATTGCTGCTCCTCAGCCAGTGACAGGATGAGTCCCTAAGCCAGGGGCTCGGCCTTCCTCGTGGTGAGGCGCATCAAGGAAGGCAACAGTGCTGGGAACTCACTGGGGGAAAAGAGGGAGCAGTTGGGAAGTAAAAGGCAGGTGGGGGAGAGAATTGTTCAGCAAAGGCCTGAGCTACAGCTTGAGCAAGCTGAAAAATGGCATTTGGGGTCATCCCAGATTGATTTCATTTCAGAAGCTATTGAACAAGTTTAATTTTTGGGTGGTGGCATGTTTTCCCTTGGAGGTGTACACTCTGCAAACTTGAGCTTTGTTGCTGAAATGCTCAAGCAAGTCTGTGCTGCATGTCACACCATTTCTTCTTTGGCTGACTGGGGCCCGGTGCTGAGCTCCAGCAGAGCCCTGGCAGAGCCCAGAGCAGCCACGCCTTGGGCACAGCTGGGCTGGCTCTGCCCTCACATTGCTCTGACATCTTTGCATCAGACAAGCCCATTCCGAGCACAGCCCTGAGCTTTCTGCTTTGGCAGGTGAGCGAGACTCTCCTGCAGGCCAGGAGATTGCACTTGGGGACACACATCCCATTGGCAAGGACCAAACTCTCCACAGTCCCAGCTGAATGCCTGGACCTCCCCAGGATGGTTTGTCTGTCCCACTCTTCATTCCTTTTTGGCTGTGTGAAAAATGCATATTTTATGATTGGCTTTACGCAATAGGTACAATGAATATTATATGTGTAATGTTGGAAAGTTATGCTGTATTAATTATCTCAAGTAGTGGGTTGAATGTATTTTTAGGTTATAACACAATGTTAAAATAGAAACTATACTATGTAAGATCCTTTTTAACTAGCTCAAGAAAGAGATGAGATAATCAAGGAATTCTTCGCACAAAGATAACAATTTCAGAAACCCCTGAATTTTCCAGAGGAGAGGAATTTATGGCTTTCCTTATCAACAGAAACGAACTTCTTCAAGCCTGACTTAGACTCGAAGGTGCCTGGGGATTAATAGAAACTTTTTAGCAAGTACCAGACGAATTTCATGTTTTAAATAAAATATATGCATAATCATGAAGTGTTTTGTATATGCAACAGGCTATTGTTTTTAAGGTGATTTCTTTGTTCACAAGGCATGCTTGTTGTGGCTTAAGTGCCCGAGAGCATCCGGACGTCCGTAATTCTTTGCTTTTTATTTATTTTTTATTTTTATTACCTGTCAGTTGACTTGTAACGAAAAAACAGTCGTCATTACAGGGATGCTTGACACAGGGGCAGATGTCACAGTCATTTCATACATCTTTTGGCCCCAGGAATGGGACTTGGTTGCACCTTTGGGTTCTCTCACAGGCATAAGAGGAAGTTCCCTATGCATGCAGAGTGAGAACGCATTCGTTATCAAAGGTCCAGGAAGAAAAACAGCAATCATTCGTCCTTTCATTGTGCAAAAACTCATCACAGTGTGGGGAAGAGACCTCTTAGCACAGTGGGGACCGAGATTGGAATTGGATTTTTAATGGGGGTCACTGTGGCACTCACCACTCTGAAATTGACTTGGAAAACCAATGATCCTGTTTGGGTGGATCAGTGGCCCCTTGAACGAAAGAAATTGAGTGCATTGAAAAAGTTAGTCCAGGAACAGCTGCAGAAGGGACACATCAAACCAACAAATAGCCCATGGAATTCCCCAGTGTTTGTCATTCACAAGAAAACTTCAGGATCTTGGAGACTGCTTCACGATCTCAGGAAGATCAATGAGGTCATCTAAGATATGGGGCCACTCCAGCTGGGACTTCCATCTCTCTCAATGATCCCGAGAGATTGGTTGCTTGTCATCATCGATCTCAAGGACTGCTTTTTCAGCATTCCACTCCATCCAGATGATGCTCCACGTTTTGCATTTTCCGTCCCAAGTTTCAACAGGGAGGAACCCCTGCAAAGGTACCATTGGACCGTTCTTCCACAGGGTCTCAAAAATTCTCCGACCATCTGTCAATGGTATGTGGCTCAAGTTTTGCGTCCAGCACGGGAGAAACATCCGAAAACAAAAATCGTTCATTTCATGGATGATTTGCTCATCGCGGCACCAACAAAACAGGAGGTGCAGAGAGTCCGCAACTGTGTGATCGCAGAGGTTCAAAAAGCAGGAATGGAAATTAGTGCCTCAAAAATACAAGAAATTGCACCTTGGAAATATCTGGGACGGAGAATCACAAAGCAAACAATAAGGCCACAAAAACTGGAGATCAACACAAAAGTCACCAATCTGCAGGACTTGCAACAGCTTTTGGGGGAGATCAACTGGATGAGACCGATCTTGGGAATCACAAATGATGACTTTTTGTCACTGCTCGATCTCCTGAGAGGGGACAACAACATCAGATCTCCCAGAACTCTCACGCCTGAAGCACGGAAAGATCTTGAAAAGATCACAGATATGATTCAACAGAGACAGGCACATCGCTTTGCGGAATCGTTGCCTTTCCATTTGGCGGTGTTGGGGGAAACAGCACAACTGCATGGGTTGATTTTTCAATGGGATTCATCTCAAGGAGACCCTCTTCTGATGATAGAGTGGGTTTTTTTAGCTTACAGGCCCTCAAAAACAATTCTCACAGACTTGGAGATGATGGCTCAGATCATCATCAAAGCAAGGACAAGGTTGCTGACAATGTCAGGCAGAGATTTCTCAATCATTCATTTACCTTTGAAGAAAGATTATTTTGAATGGGCAATGCAAAACTCACAAGATATTTCCATTGCGTTGTTAGGGTATCCAGGGGTTTGCACAGATCATTTCCCACCTCACAGAATGCTAAATGCAAAAATAAGTTTTAGAGAAAAACCAAAAATAAGTCAGGGACCAGTGGAAGGGGTGACAGTGTTCACTGATAGTTCAGGAAAAACTCACAAATCAGTGATCACATGGCAAAACCCAAAAACAGAGGAATGGGAATCAGACATCAAGACAGTGCAGGGTTCACCACAAATATTGTAGAATTGGCAGCAGTGGTCAGGGCTTTTCAGTTGTTTCCGGAACCTCTCAATCTGATCACAGATTCAGCATATGTTGCGAATGTGGTCAAACGATTGGAGGGATCACTTTTGAAGCACACAGAGAACGAAATTTTATATTCATATTTATCATGCATGAGAACAATCCTAGAAAATAGGGAACACAAATACTTTGTTACACACATCAGGGCGCATTCCTCACTTCCAGGGTTTTTAGCAGAAGGGAATGCTCGCGCAGACAAGCTCACAATGTCCATCTCGCAGACACTGCCAGACATTTTTGAGCAAGCAAAATTGAGCCATGCATTCTTCCATCAAAATGCTCAAGCATTGATGGAATCCTTTCGCCTTTCAAAAAGCCAAGCGAAGGAAATCATCAGTGCTTGCCCAGATTGCCAACTTGTGCAGCCACCTGCATCCACAGGAGCAGTCAATCCAAGAGGATTGCAAAGTCTCCAGCTGTGGCAAACTGATGTCACAAAATACCCATCTTTTGGGCGGCTCAAAAACATCCATGTTTCAGTTGACACATTCTCAGGGGCAATTTTTGCATCATTACATACAGGGGAAACCTCAGAACATGCCTGCAGACACTTTTTACAAGCATTTGCATCATTAGGGGTGCCACAAGAAATAAAAACAGATAATGGACCAACCTACACAGGCAAAGTGCTTGACAGATTCTTAAAAAAATGGGGAGTCAAACACATTTTCAGAATTCCTCATTCTCCCACAGGTCAAGCAATCACCGAAAGAACACATCATACCCTGAAATCCCTTTTGGATAAACAGAAAAGGGGGGAGGCAGGTGCAACACCTTATATGCGGTTGAACAAAGCTCTGTATGTGTTGAATTTTTTAAATGGCTCTTTCTCAGAGCCCACTCCACCAATTATCAGACACCTCACGAACAACACACAAGCAAAACTAAGGGAAAATCCTTTAGTTTTGATCCAAAACCCAAAGACAGGACAAATGGAAGGCCCATTCACATTAATCACTTGGGGCAAGGGTTTCGCTTGTGTCTCCACAGGGCGAGGGCTGAAGTGGGTGTCAGCAAGGCACGTGAAACCTTACCGGGTGCAGACGCAAGCGGACACAGATCCAAGAAGCAAAGAGACAGGCACGCAAACGAAGGCAGACAACGGCGCTGCAAACATCTCATCAGACAACGATTGACAACTCAGAGACTTGGGGTTCTTCTTGGGACTCGAGTGTCATTCGGGTGTTGCTGCACTGCAAGGTTTCTCACAGAGAGTGAGGACATGAGCATGGGGTTCAGACAGATAGTGTTCATGTGCTTCATTCTTTTGCCTGTTGCCATGGGCAATAGGGCACATTTTCCCATGAGACAGCCAAAGGGAAATGTGTGGGAAACTTTGGCAAAGGCAGCAGGTCTGGACAGCATTTGTCTGACTCGTTCAAGGCCAGGGAAACCATTCTCGACATGTTTGGTAGGTGTGCCGGTGAAGGAATGGCCGATCCCAAAGAACATCCCTCCAAAGGTTCTGAAATCTTTTTCGGATCCTGAGGAAGGATGGCATGTTTGGACACAGTTCCTTCCTGTGGCTCATTTCGAACCCCAGGAATTGGACATCTTTGGGTCAACAAGAATGAAATTTTGCATCATATTCAACCCATCGGGAGTGACAGAGACAGATAACCACACGATAGATGTCACTCCAAACCAGCTCTTTTACAGAAATGCATCATCCTGGTGCAATTACACCAAGATGATGAGCAAACTATCCCTCCAGAATCCAGCCGTTTTACCAAAAGGAATTTTCTTGATTTGTGGGGATAGAATTTGGCCTGTTATCCCCGCAAAAATCAGGGGCGGTCCATGCAGCATTGGAGAACTCTCATTGATAACACCCAATTTGAAAACTTTGAGGAAACAGTCACGCAGGGAAATAAGATCCATTGAACAATATAGCCCAAATTGTGATGATGAGGTTTATACCTGAAACAAGGCTCAGAGAATTGCAGTAGCAATTTTCTCACCCCAAGCAGCATTGGGGGTGGCCTTGACACAATTGGACCACATGGCGTGTTAGCTGAGCAAACACACTCCTGCCATTTCTTCTGCACTGAGCGACATGTTAACAGATATCGACAGCGCGAGACAAGCAACGCTTCAGAACAGGGCGGCAATTGATTATTTGCTGCTATCACATGGACATGGGTGTGAAGAATTTGAGGGGATGTGCTGCATGAACTTGTCTGCTCACTCGAAATCTATCCATGAAAATATAAAACAAATGCAAAACAGCATCAGCAAATTGCAAAAGGTTGCAGGATCCTGGTGGGATGACTTCATCAACCTTTTTAGTCTCTCACCATTGTGGAGGGAGCTTTTGAAGATAGCATTTTATATCCTTACAGGATTTCTAGTTCTTCTGCTTGTTCTGCCGTGCATTTTTCTATGCATTCGGCGGGTCATGGACAAAGTGGCAAGGCAGGTCTTCTTAGTGCAAACAGGAGGGGGAGATGTCGGAACCCAAGGTGTCCCTCAGACACTCTTGGATGTTCCGGGTCCAGGGCAGAAGCCTCTGAGACCCTAGCAGGCAGCCAGAAACCCCTGTGGTTTTGAGTTTGACCCATGGAACAATTTACCAACTTTGCAGGGAGAACAAGAAATCACAAAAGTTTAGATATTATAATAGAAGTAATCACAAAGCAAAAGGTAGGATTTTTGAGTGCTGTACAGGGGGATTTTAGGCCTTGTACAGAGAGGTCTGAGTTTTGTACATGGGGGACAGAAGTTCTAAGATGGAGGGATTTGGGCGTGCCCTGTCCTCCTTCTTTCTCCTTCCTATTCCCCATGTTCTTGGTGATGTTGGCACTTACAGATTGGTTTAGAGTAGAAAGCCACTGTTCAATATAGGTAATAGGCATTGGGGAACATTTAATAAACATTTAATACGTAATGTGTAATATAAAAGATGGCACCAGCCCCTTGGGCCGGAGAGACGAAGACGAAGGGAGACAGAGAGACGAAGATGAAGGGAGACGGAGAGAGACGCAGAGGGAGAAGGAGTCAGGGAGAATGGCAGGAAGTCTGAGTGCCTTGAGATAACATGCAATAAACTGCCTTGAGACCAGACGACTGAAGACTACTGAGTCTTTCTTTGAAGGCACGGGTGGGAGGAGAGACTTTACCACCACCCGGAGTCACCACAATCTGGGGGAGATTATGACACACATTTCCCCTCCCATTTTTTGCATGCCTTCTTCTGTCCTGGGGGGTCTCTCTGGTGGTCCCTGGTGGTCGTGGACACCAATGTTCCCGTCAGCCTGGCTGAGCTGGCAGGACACTGAGGCTGGTGAATTTCAGTTCCCCTTCTCACACAATGGGCATTGTGTGCTTTCCATAGGCCCAGGGTTTTGCAGAACGAGCATTGTGTGTGCTCAGCAGGTGGAGACAATTTATCATCTGGGAACATGAGGTCACAGAGTGGGATATGACATCACAGAGTGGGTTATGTGAGGTCATCACACAACTATGGTATCATTGGCTGTCTCTGTGACATCACAGAGTCAGCTGTGACATCACAGGGCAGAGGTCTGACATCACAGAGCAGGCTATGACATCACAGAACAGGCTGTGACATTCGAGACCAGCTGTGTGACATTCGAGAAATGTAGAGGAATTTCTCATGGAACAAGGGCATGATATCCTTGATGGCATTTCTTTGCAGGAACTGGACAACCCTGGCCTGCAGATTACGGAGATACTTTAGTTACTTGAGAAGAATTTAGGACATCCTTGGAAAGACAGTAAGCTTTGTATGAATACAATAGTCTATGCTGGATGCTGAAAACTGTCACGTACTATAACCTGATCAGACGCTTGTAGTATAACAGCCAATCAATAAGTGACTTGTAGATGTAATCATATGACCTTAACCAATGAATGTTAATTAGCTATTTTATGATGTAAGGCAATAAGGAAGAAAATATGGATAAATTAGACCAAAAAGGAGGAGGACATGTAGCCATAGTGATTTGAGTGTCATTATTCCGGCCGGCTCTCCGTGGGACCCTCTTCATACTGGCACCATGAACAGGGACTCCTTTGCTTAAATGCAGATCACTTAAATGCGGAAGGCTCCCAAGCATCAGGAAAGCACCTGATTTGGGAGCCGGAGAGCTGGAGGCAGGAGAGGCCTGGTAGGCAAACGCAAGAGCAGAGTCCGGAGCTTGAGCGGCCAATCAAGCCCTGGCCAAGGTAAGACCAGGATGGAATTAGACACGGCAGTTAAATTACTGACAACTATCCTCTCAAAGAGAGGTGAGGACACCAAAGAAGAAGAAGTAATAGCCCTAATAAAATGGGCATGTAAAAAAAAAGGAAAGCTTTCTGAACCTGCCCTGCTCTTTAGTGAATCTGAATGGCAAGAGGTAGGAAACTTCCTCTGGGATATCATGATAGAAGGTGGAAAATATGGAAAAGAAGCAAGGGAGTTAGGAGTTACTTGGAAATCTATCACCAGTATATCAGAGACTATGAAAGCTGAGAAAAAGGTAGCTGCCGCAGCCATTGAGGATTTGGGAGGTGATGTGAGTGGAGCAAAGCAACAAGTTCCTTCCAAGCCGTCACATCACGCAAACATTTTTGGAGTTGGAAAGGTCCCCATGAAAGGAATCTCTGCCCCTGTTTGCTCTCATTTGCAAGAGTTGTTAAATAATCCATCACAAAAAGAGGAGGTTGCCCCATCAGAGTCTGCTGCAGCTGGTCAAAAATTAGAAAAAGTAACTGATCCCCTCTTCAAGAGAAGCCAGAGATATGGAAGCAGTGCCTGAAGCAGCAGAAATAGAAGAAATTCCTGAGGCGGTGGGTGATGCAAGGCCAAAAAAGGCAGCTTCAGCTTGCGGGCAGAAAGGAAAAGAAAAGAATGCTGCCCTTCCCTGTGCCCTCCTTTGACTGACATAGCATCAGACGAATCTATGCTGTTGGCTGAGTCCGAGGGAGAGGAAAAAGATAGAGTTAGAAGGTCAAAGCGCTCTGAATCTAAGTACAAAGCTAAAAAATCGGATTCTAATGACTCAATTCAAGAAGTGTTAAAGAAATTAGCAGAATTATCCATACGGCAGGAACAATTGGAAAAACGAACAGACCCTGTGTCAGTGCTAAAGACTATTCCGACACCCCTTTCCGTCCCAGTCCCTGTGACACCCCCTGAGGAGCCGACTGCTCCACCCATGCCCGGATGCCTTGCAATACCCCCGCAGGCACCAAGGCCGGAAAAAGATCCAATTCAACAGCGATGGTCGGGTGTGATTCGAGATGCTATCATAGAAGGTGAATGGCAGGCTGCCAGTTCTCTTGCTTGCCCTGCAATAGTCAGTAATAATTAAGCAAATTGGGAACCTCATGATTGGAAAATATTGCAACCAGCAAAACAAGCAGTTCCTACCCATGGTATTCGATCAGAAGCTACCCGACAAATTATTCCGTTTATTTCTACAGCAGATGTCCTTGCCCCTGCTGACTGTGCAAGAGTTGCTTCCCTTCTCCTCACTCTGTCTCAGTATTTGTTGTTTGAAAGAGAATGGAAAAGATTAGCAGTTGAAGAAGCAAATAAACATTTAATAGTAGGAGACCCTCTGTGTGGTATACAGGCAGACATGCTAACTGGGCAAGGACCCTATTCTAACACACAGGTTCAGCTACCATATCCTATTCAAATGCACCAAATTGCCCAGACTTTAGCCCACTGAGCTCTTTTGTCTGTACCTGATAAGAAAAATCCTGCACCTTAGACCACTGTCCGCCAAGGAAGAACAGAGCCCTGTGGACTATTCCTAGACCGTCTGTCAGCAGCAATAAAAGATAATGCAGATTTGCCTCCTGAACTCCAGGAACATATGTTCCGCACTCTCGCTTTTGAAGGAGCAAATGCCAGAACGAGAGCAATCCTGGCAACATTACCCCAAGGGAGCCCAGTTGACAAAATGCTTATGAGAGCCACTCGGGCAGAACAGAATAATCAGACAGCCGCCTTCACGGCAGCGATGAAAGAAACATTACAGGAGCAAGGTCATGTAATTGCAGCTGCTCTGTCTGGAAACAGAGGCAAGCAAGCTAAAATAAAAGGTCAAAATAACAGAAAGATTAAAACTGCTACCTGCTTCCCATGCGGTGAATTTGGGCATATGCGGCGAACCTGTTCCAAAACTGTTTGGTGTCATGTGTGTAACTCTGACACTCGTGCCACCGCTGCCTGTGCTCACAAACCGTCAAGAAACATGCAGAGCAGCGCGACCTGTCTCCGCACAAAGACACAAGTACAGACCCCTTCAACCCAACACACCCCTTCGACACAGATGAAAAATACGGTTTCCTATACCAGCGCGTCCCAGCCACCCGAGGGAGTCTCGGAGTGGACGTGGCAACCACAGTAGAGGTAACCCTGAGCAACAAAGAGGTAACATTGATTCCAGCTGAAGTAAAAGGCCCTGTGCTCAGGGCTGAGTCTCCAGCCGGAGGGCTTTTACTTGGCAGGTCGTCAACAAGCAAACAAGGAGTAATTGCATTACCCGAAGTAATAGATGCAGATTTCATAGGGCAAGTACAAACCATGGCCTGTGCTTTACAACCACCTGTAACAATTCCTAAAGGCAGCAAGATTGCACAAATACTTCCTTATGACAACTTTCTTACACATTGAGAGTATTATGAAAAACTCAAAAAACAAGGCCAAGTAGCTAAAGTAAGAGGAAATAAAGGTTTTGAATCCTCTGGATATGGTGTGTTTTTCACATTGGACCTTAATCAAAGACCATATCCGAAAATTCAACTGAAAAAGGGCAGTCAACGAATTAGTTTAGAACCATTACCAGACTCTGGAGCAGATCTCACCATCATTAATCAACATATGTGGCCTCGGACATGGGAATTACAATCTCCAGTCGCCCAAGCAGTGGGGGTGGGAGGAGCAAAAGCACCAAAACAAAGTAAAGACTTAATTACTTTGCAGTTTGAAGACGGTCAAACAATTGTAATTAAACCTTATGTAATGCAACTTCCACACACTTTACCAGGATTGATTGGACGGGATGTTTTGTCACAAATAGGACTGGTCCTGACAACAGAGCAGCATTTTGTGCCACGGCCACTGGGCGGCAGCTGCCCATTCTAAAAATTACATGGTTAACTGAAAAGCCAGTGTGGGTAGACCAGTGGCCGATGACCTAAGAAAGGCTGCGCATTGCAGAAGAGTTAGTGCAGGAACAGCTAAAAGCAGGTCACATTCAACCTTCCACAAGCCCGTGGAACACTCCTATATTTGTCATCCTGAAAAAATCTGGCAAGTGGCGACTTTTGCATGATTTACGAAAAGTTAATGATCAAATGTTAGGTATGGGTGCACTGCAAAGTGGCCTTCCTGCTCCTACAATGATCCCACAAAATTGGCAAATACTAATAGACTTAAAGGACTGTTTTTTCACAATTCCTTCACACCCTGATGATACACAGAGGTTTGCATTTACTCTGCCATCTGTCAAGCGTGCAGCCCCTGCCAAACACTATCAATTGGTAGTTTTACCCCAGGGGTCCAGAAAGAGTCCAAGTATGTGTCAAATCATTGTGGATTGGGCACTTCAGCCTGTGCGAAAGCGATGGTCTCACATGCTCATTTATCACCACATGGATGATATTTTGTTTGCTGCCAAATCTGCTTTAACAGATAGTGAATTTGAGTGGATCATCAACCATTTGCACTCCTGTGGACTGACTGTCACCCCTGAAAAGGTCCAGCGTTCTGTACCATGGAAATACCTGGGTTAGCTCATCTCAGACGCTCAGATCAGGCCACAAAAGGTAACCATCACTGCACAGATCGGTACCCTGCATGATGCTCAAAGGCTTTTGGGAGACTTACAATGGGTTCGTAATCTAGTTGGCATCACCAATGATGACCTCCTCCCCTTCCAGTCTTGGCTGCATGGCACCCAGGCACATAGTCCCGCACCTGTTCACCAGAACAACAGGCTGCCCTGCATGCAGTAGCTCGTAAGATTCAAACAGGATGGAGTAATCGCCGATTGCCAGATCAGCCATTATCTCTTCTGATCTGCAACGCCACCACTTCTCCCCTTGCCATTATCCTACAATGGCAAAAGAAAAAGGGGGAGGACACAGCAATCATTCTTGAGTGGGACTTTTTGCCAATGCAACTATGGCATCGTATTTCGTGTTGGTCAGAAGCATTATCAGCTTTGGTAAGGAAAGGGAGGGACAGAATCATTGAACTAGATGGAGCTGAGGCTGCAGACATCAGCATCCCGGTCCATGGAGATGATTTGGAATGGCTCCTGTGGCATTCGATTGAAGTGCAGGAAGCCTTGATAGGCTCTGCAGGAACTGTACATAATAATTGACCAAAAGGGCCTCTTTGGAAGATGCTTGAACGATACGTGTCAAAAGGCCACTCGGTTCTGAAAGGCCAGTCAAAGGGCCAACGGTGTTTACAGATGCAGGGCGAAAAATGAAGAAGGCTGCATGTGTGCGGCAATCAGAAAATCACTGGCAGAAGCACATCATCCTTGGGCAACAGAGAGACAGCCTCCAAACCTTAGAACTGAAAGCCGTGTGCTGGGCTTTGGAAACTGGAAAGATACGCCTGTAAACATAGCATCAGAGTCATTGTGTGTAGTCGGCGTAGTGCAGCGCATTGAAGATGCTTTGCTACGAGAAAGAAAAAAGCAGCAGCCTGGTGAACTGTTTGTACAGTTCCATACCACACTTCAGCAAAGAGAGCAAGAATTCTGCATGATGCATATCAGAAGCCATCAGTGGAACATTAGATTAGGCAAAGGCAATGCACAAGCAGATGAAGCAGTCAGTTGTTTTGCAATAACACCTCCAAGAAACAAATTGGAAGAAGCCCGAAACAGCCATGAAATTGTGAAAAATGCATCTTTTATGACTGGCTTTTCACAAATACTAAAATGAATATGATATGTGTAATATTAGAAAGTTATGCTGTATTAATTCTCTTGAGTGGTGTGTTAAATATAGTTTTAGGTTATAACATAATGTTAACATAGAAACTCTGCAATGTAAGATTTTTTACTAGCTCAAGAAAGGGATAAGATATTCAAGAAACTCTTCGCAGAGAGATAACAGTGACAGGACACAAAGAGTTATGGCCTCCTTATCGGAAAAGACAAACATTCTTCTACCTTATCTCCATCTTTATGGAAGCACCAGGATTAAGGGGAAGAAGTTGACAAAAACCAGAAAAGTTCTTAATTTGCAAGGAATGTATGCATCATATATGAGATAGATGAATATGCAACAGGCTGTTGCTTTTAAGGGTTATTCCTTTGTTCGCAAGGCATGTTTTTGGCAGCTTAGTGCCCAAGAACATCCGGATGTCTGTAAGTCTTTGCTTTTAATTGTCTTGTCATTGTCCCAACCCTAAATTTTTATTGCTCTAATTGCATTGCTATTTTTATAACCATTTTATTATTATTAAACTTTTAAAAATTCTAAAAACAAGTGTCTGGCATTTTTCACAAAATGTTTCATCAAAATGCAAAATCATTGCATCGACAGAACAGAATCCCTTTGGCAGATGCAAAAGGAATTGTTCGTTCCTGTCCTCAGTCATGAGGACATGGACATGTCCCCCTGCTAGTCATCATGGTCCTGGTATAGGGTTTAAACCCAAAAGGTTTAAAAGCATTCCAAATTTGGGGAATGGATGTAACACACATTCCTGAATTTAGAAAGTCTAGATGTGTCCATGTAACAATTGATGCATACTCTCACTTCATTTGGGCCACTGCCCAGACTGGAGAAAAGGCAGTTCATGTTGAAAGACATTTAACAGCCTGTTTTGCAGTTATGGGAGTGCCTGCAGAAATCAAAACAGATAATGGCCCTGCTTGCAGTAGTTTATGGGTTGCTAGATTTATGATAACATGGGCAGTGAAACATGTCAGGGGAATTCCACACTCCCCTACAGGACAGGCCATAGTCGAGAGAGCAAATCGCACAATAAAAGAATACTTGAGGAAACAAAAGACAACTGAGATTGATGCAAGTAAACGGTTAAATAAAGTATTTTTTACATGGAATTACTTGTCTCTAACAGAAGGAAGAGAGGGGCCTCCTGTTGTTATACATCATCAGGCTATTGAAAACAGTCAAAATCAAACCATTCCTGGGATGCAAGTTCATTCTAAAAACATGACTACGGGCAACTGGGAGGGACCCAGTCCAGTGTTCTTTATCGGTCAAGGATATTTCTGTATTTCCACAGGTAAAGAACCTTTGTGGGTCCCTAGCAGATTTGTCTGCCCTGCATGTCAACCCCAGCAGAATGAAGGGAATATCGATATCAACTCTACTTCTTCCCAATCTTCAAGAGACTCCACAAAGAACTCGGACCAATCCCACCTTCCAGAGAAGACGTCGTGTCAAAAGTCATAGCAGGATAATCATTTGGTCTGCTAGCTTGTAATGCTGTGTTAAGAAAATGCTATAAAAATTCTGCTTGTGAAAATTGTGGAAAGCAGGCTGACATAGTGTTACATTGCAGTAGTTATAGAAAGAATTTTGTTATACAGTGGAACCACTTGCAAAATGATCATGCTTTGTGCTTAGACTGCTGAGATGTCATTGTTAGTATTACCTTTGAAGAACCTGGTAGAGCATTTCTGCAGCTTGAGCCAGATCAGCCTTTTCCAGAAACATGGATACCAGAAAATATTGAAGGCCTATACAAAGCTTTCTTTTGGCATGTTGTAACCAAGGCTTACACTGTTGTCTTAGCCACAAAAAGAACGCAAGTTCTTGGCCTGTGGTGTTCATTTTGCCAGTTAGGAACAAAAATTACAAAATTCTTGTTTCATTTGATTATAGGGCTGTTAGGACTGACAAAACTGTCCTTGGAGAAGACAGCATGGATTAACATCCAACCATGAACAAATATGTGGGTTACCTGGGCCAATCAGACAGGGCAAAAATCATTCTATTTATCACTAGCTACCCCCTCTGATCCCTTTTGTACTTGCTTCATCGGAGTTCCTTTGAACAATCTCACAGAATTCAGGCCTTGGACAAAAAGTAAAGTATATCCCAAGCCTGAACAAGCAGCAGAAGAGTTTTGTACTACCGCCTGTTGTTGTTGTTGTGGCAGGACAGGAACAAAGAACTCCAGTTCAGAAGGAGAGAAGGAAAACTGATTTATTTCAAATGCACCACTCTCTTTAGAGAGAACATTGTGCAGACAAATTTCATTGGACTTAAAGTAAAATCATCTCACACCATTGGTGCGCTCTGAATGATGCACGGTGGCAGAATATATCTATAAACAATATGAACAAGAGACATAGTGAATTCTTTACATTCTTTTCCAACTCTCTCCCAGGCCCAGCCTGGTAGAAATCTCTCTTTTTCTCTCTGACTGAACTGAGAATATCCACAACAATGAAATGAAACAAAAGGCGTTCCAATTAATTGCTGCAAACAACTCAACATTTCGACCAAATCCCCTAGGGTCCCGAGCATTCTTAATTGCAAAAAGGACTGAATGTTACAGGTATAAAAAGAACCTCAGGAGCTTGACATGTTAGGGTCTGCTCCAGGAAATTACTGTCTAGTTTTTGGATTTCAGAGAAAGGACATTAGCTCGGAAAACCTTCAGGCATTCAAACCAAGAAGTAATAGTACTTGCATTGCCCCTGGATCCCCTTGGTACAACAACATTCCTGCTGTTTGTGACAATTGGATTTGGCCTGTTCCATGGTTTAGGGCCACGGCACAGATGTAACCTCCAGGAGTATTCCTCATTTGTGGGGATCGTGCCTGGCCTGCCATACCTGCTAAAGCAGCAGGAGGACCGTGTTACTTTGGCAAATTAACATCATTTGCCCTCAGCATCCAACAGGTACTCAACATAAGTCACAAGTCTCAACGTGTTAAGCGTAGCGTACACCAATTAGAATTAGGACCTGACTGTAGAGATGATGTTCAATTGTGGGGACGACCATCTGTCATTTTAGCATCAATTTTTGCACCAGGAGTTGCTTCCGCCTGAGCTTTTGAACTAATGAGACGACTGGCTTGTTGGACAGGGAAACAAAGTAATATCACCTCCAAAATATTAAGTGAGCTCACCACTGACGTTGGCAGTAGACGACACGCTGGATTACAGAATCGTGCCGCAACTGATTTCTTGTTACTGGCTCAAGGACATCGCTGTGAGGATTTTGAAGGAATGTGTTGCATGAATCTTTCTGATCACTCTGCTTCCATTCACAAGAGACTTTCCCTACTTCAAGAGAATGTGAAAAAGCCTTCTGAAATATGGCTCAAGGAATGTGGAATTACTGGATGGCTGAAAACCTTCTTGATGGAAGGAATTAGAATCCTTCTTGTCACTTTTGCTGTGCTTATTATCTTTGGCAGTATTTTTTTGTGCATGAAGAAAACTTTAGAGTCTATTGTAAATAGAGCCTGGGTTGTCCAGAAAGAAAAAGGGGAATGTGTAGAGGAATTTCTCGTGGAACCAGGGCATGATATCCTAGATGATGTTCATGTGCAGGAAGTGCTGGCAAGAGCGTCTTGTGGGAACAGGGCTCTGGGCTCTGGCTGGAACAGCCTGGTTTTGCTGCCGTGACCCCAGGCAGGAGTTGAGGCAGGTGAAGAGGCAGCGGGCAGCTTGTGTTTGTAGAGGGCCTGGGGCTGCACCTCTGAACCTCCACCTGGAAACACACTTGGGGGAATAGGAGCTACAGCTGGAGTGCCTGTCCTGAAAGGACCTGAAGTCACTCAGCCTTGCCAGCTTTTCTTAAGTGTGTTGGTGTTCCCCAGGAAAGCTACACATTTGGGGAAATGCCTTTGGAGGAAAGGGGCTTGCTTCTCAAGGGAAGTGCTTCCCAGGGAGGCAGGTGCAAGTGTCCCCCTTTGTCTCTCTGTGGTCCTTTCAGTCTTTGAGGCTCGTTGCACTTGGCAGAGGGGCAGGGCAAGGGAGAAGGCTGTGAAGAGCAGGTTTGGCATCCGCCTGGACCTATGCAGACCAACCCAAGCACCTGCAGCAGGGTGTGTTCCCCCCTTTGGACAGAGGTGTGAGCAGGAGCATCTCTGTCCAGCCACGAGCCCCAAAGCTCTCTTTGAGAGCTGTGAATTAAAAGGCCTTTATGCACACACTTTTCACATCTTCCCTGTCTGCTGGGTTTCAACTCTTGGCAATATGCATTTGCCTCTTGCTTGGTGGATGCTGCTGTGGCCCAGGGCCAGCACAGAGCTGGGCTGTGTGGACCACGCAGCGTGGAGAGTCTTGTTTGATCTTGGTGTGTCCCTGGCCTCAGAAAAGGCAGGGAAGGTTTGCCTCCCAAGGCGTCCTGCTCATTGGCTCTCCCTGTGCATCTTGGAGAGAGCAAGGTAGGCATTTCTGGCAGCTGGGCATCAGCAGGCCTTAAAATGGGGCTGTGTTGTGGAGCCAGCCCAGCTGAGATACCCTGAGAGGAGCCCAGTGCTCCTTGCTCCCCTGTGCTGACACGTGAGCGTTTCTCTGGTTTCGGGATGACCCTGGCTGTGTCAGGGGGTGCTACGTGGACACGAGACAGCCGGTCCCGTCCCGCTGGGTCCCAGCAGTGCCTCGCAGCAGTCCTGCATCCACGTCAGGATGCTGGCCAAGAGAGGTCCTGCAAGCTGGGGCAGCTGATTTTAAGCTGGTGCAGGTGCCTACAGGTCAAGGCCAACGGTGTTCCCTCAGGATACAGCAGTCCTGAGGGGTCTCCCTTATTCAAAGAAATCGGCAGACAAATGCACTGTCTGCCAAAAGCCCTTTTACTGACCTGGCAGGAGGGCAGGGGTCTGCACCCACCGAAATGTTTCTCCACCACCTATAAATTTCAGGGGTTGATGTAGGAATTGTATCAAACATACCATCCATCTTTACACTGCTGAGGTGATTCGATAGGCAGGGGGTTAGAAATACATTGTGTCAGATTGCTGTACTTGAAGCTGATGTCCAGGCCCTGGCCAGGAGCCGTCTCTGTATAGAATTAGGTCCTCCGGGGGTTCCCTGGGTTCCCAGCCAGTCCAGGGAGTGATCATCGGCTGACCGGTCCGCAGGGAGGGGTAGATGTAACCCGGAAAGCTCCACCAAATAAAGACGAGACGTCTCCCGAGCAGCAGGATCCGAGAAGTTTATTGCCAGGAGCAGCAACCTCCCGAAAGAAAAGCTGACTTCGGGAGCCCAGCACCCGGGCGGGGCCGAGAATATAAGGGCAGAGGGATAGGAGTGGCTAGGGCACAAACCAACCAATGGTAAAGGGTAGAGGGGAGGAGACGGGATGGGGTGACATGTAATGAACCAATCGGGATACAGGAGAGGAGTGGCATTCTAACAGGGTCCAATGGGATTAACAGAAGAGAAGAACTTTCTAGAACTGGGGAGTGTGTTAAGCTTTGACAGACAGCCTCAACTGGGGAGGGAGAACAGCATGTGATTGACAACTTTTGCTATATTGAAGTTGCCTCCCAAGGGAGGGCGGGGACCCCTCCCACACGTCTCCATTCCCCAAAGCAGCACAAAGTCTTCCTCATGGCTTCCCTGCACAGGGCTGACTCCACACTTGCCCTTAGTTCTTCTGCTAGACTATGGCTAAAGCTTTTTGTCAAGTCACTCTCAGGTCAAGTTAGGCCTGCCAGGTTTTTCTTATGCTAACTGCTGCTAAATACTTCGGTATGTCTGTGCTAATTACTTCCAAATCTTCACCTCCTCAGGCCATCCCAGTTAATTTGGGAAGTTTGCAAATTTTTGGAACTACTTGAGTTGAGCAATGGGAAGTCAAGCTTTCCTGAACTGAGGATTCTTACTTGCCAGATTCTTCCGTGCCTTGGCCACTAAGGTGTTTTTGTGGTGAAGGCAAGAACTTCAATGAGAAAATAATTTCAGCATGGAGTAAGAGCTTCTGACAGAGACCAAGTGTTGCCAGCAGTTGTTCCAGGTGCTCCTGCCAAGAGCCCCTGCAGGCAGGAGCGCAGCCCCCAATGCACGTGGGCTTTGGCTCCCTCTGGCACAGAAGCCCCCCACGGGCACAGGTCTCTGGGGCAGGAGAAGGGCACCAGAGCTGCCAGGGCCCGGGGGTGGCAGGTCTGCTTGGGCAGGGACTCTGCCACACCTGCTGATGTCAGCGCTCCCCGGGCCCCAGGGTCCGAGCAGCATTGGTGCCCTGGCCCACACGTTCCTTGTCTGTGTCACACCCGCGGGTTTAGGATGGCCACCAGCCGGGACGTGTCCCAAGGAGGCCGTGCCAGCTTCTGTGGAAGGCCCCGTGCCCTTCCCAGCACAGCTGCCTCGGCAGCCCTGGGGGCTCTGAGGCCTGGAGGGAGGAGGAGGAGGAGGCAGAAGAAAAGGTGGGGGGGGAGGAAGAGGAGGATGGAGAGGATGAAGGGATGAAGGCCCCAGAGGCGGAGGAGGATGAGGAGAAAGAAAAGAGGGGGAGGAGGAGGAGGAGGGAAAAGGGGGGGGATGAAGGCCCTGGAGGAGGGGGAGGATGAGGAGGAGGAGGATGGGAATGGGAGGGAGGATGAAGGCTCGGGAGGAGGAAGAGGAGGAGGAGGAGGACGGGGGGGAACGGGGGGAGGAAGAGGATGGAGAGGATGAAGGGATGAAGGCTCGGGAGGAGGAGGGGGAAGGACCGGGAAGAGGAAGAGGAGGAGGAGGAGGATGAAGGAGCAGAAGGAAGAGGATGGAGAGGATGAAGGGATATAGGCTCGAGAAGAGGAGGAGGAAAGGGGGGGGGGGGATGAAGGACCAGGATGGAGGAGGACGAGGATGAGGATGGAGGGGATGAAGGCTCGGGATGGGGGGGAGAGGATGGAGAGGAGGAGGAGGAGGGGATGAAGGAGCGGGAGGAGGAGGATGGAGGGATGAGATCTGGGGGGAGGAGAAGGAGGAGGAAGAGGAGGAGCAAGATGCGGCAGCGGGAAGGGAGGAAGAGCGGGAGGAGGAGGAGGAGGAGAAACAGGAGGAGGAGGAAGGCCCGGGAGGAGGGACCGGGGAGAGGAGAAGGAGCGGGAGGAAGGCCCGGGAGGAGGAGGAGAAGGAGGAGGATGGAGAGGAGGAAGAGGAAGATGAAGAAAGCGAGGGGATGAAGAAGAGGAGGAGGAGGAAGATGAAGGAGACCCCGGGGGGGAGGAAGAGGAGGAGCAGCGTGAGGAGGAGGAGGATGCGGGAAGGGAGGAAGGCTCAGGAAGAGGAGGAGGAAAATGAAGAGGAAGGCATGGGGATGCAGAGCCGGGAGGAAGAGGATGGAGCCGGGAGGGGAGGAAGGCTCGGGAGGAGGAGGAGAGGGGGGGGGATGAAGGTTCCTGAGGGGATCTGGGGGAAAATTTGGGAATTCAGCCATTCCTAAAGACCCTGTCGGGCTGTCTTAGACACTTGGGGTGAGGAATTCCTTCCAACCTGGGCCACTTTGGGTGGGTTGGGGGCGGCCCCAGGGCAGGGGGCAGTGTGTGCAGGGGCCCTTTGTGACACGGTGCTGCGTGGTCACCGTGTCATGGAACAGGACAGCGTGTCCAAGGGCCCTTTGTGACACGGGTTGACATAGGAGCTGGCGGTGACAAGACCACGCCAGAGTGCTTGGAGCACGCGACGGGACAGGACGGGACAGAGCGGTGCCGTGAGGAGCCCCCGCACAGCGCACTCGTTCGTGTCTGACCCGGAGCTTTTCCCAGGCGTTATTCCTGCAGCTGACCTCGAGGCCAGACCACAGGACTTGCTGACCTGTGGCCTTCCTGAGGCTTCTCTTCTGCAGGTGCCCTTGAGGGCAGACCGTGGGACTTGGTGCCCCGGAGGCATCTCCCATCTCTCCTGCCAGTGCCCTCGAATCCTGTCACTCCATGGAGCAGAGAGTCCCCTGTGAGGCCCAAGCTGCCTGAGTGCAGGAGGAGGACTGAAGGCCCTGGAGGCTTCCTGAGGCTTGGAAGATCAAAGAGGTGGTGCGGTCAAGACTCTACAGGAGGGTGACTGGCAGAGCCCTGGGCTTAGGGTTGGTCCTGCAGCAGCCTTGGCACCAGGCATCCCATCCCATGGCATCCCTCCCATCCCATGGCCCCCCCCCAAGCTGGCCCATCCCAGGAGATCAAGCCCTGGCATTCCCCCATGCCATCCCATGGCATCCCATGAGGTGCCATGCCATTCCAGCCCATGCATCCATGCCATGGCATCCCATGGCTCCCTCCCATCCCATCCATCCCATCCCATCCCATCCCATCCCATGCCATCCCATCCCATCCCATCCATCCCATCCCATCCCATCCCATCCATCCCATCCCATCCATCCCATCCCATCCCATCCCCTGGGGACATGCCCACGGACAGGACAGAAGAGGGGCCGGGCAGACACCCCGCAGCGGCCGTGCTCCATCCCCTGGGGCATCCCGGGGCTGTCCCTGCCTGGGGAGCTCAGGGCTGGGCTGTGTTCTCCGGCCTCTCCCGCAGCCCCTCAGCTCTGGCTGCGCTCGCTCTTTGCCAGATGCAGCCGTGGACCGCACACAAGAGCAGGACCCCGCCCGTGGCCTCTTCCGCAGAACAGTGGAGGTACCTGCAGCCATCCCCACCTGGGCTGGGCCTGCTGTCACCGCTCAGCCGAGCACCGCGCTTGGAGCATTCCGTGGAACATCCCTGGCTTCCTGCCCTTCTCCTACACCTGGTTTGCAAATTCATCAAGAGGATTCAGGAGGAAGAGACCAGCACCATGGGCAAAGGGCTCAGAGCATATTCACACACCTTCAAAACCAAGACCTCTGCTGCCCTGCTGGATATGCTCGTAGAGGGCGGGTTTTGCAATCCAAAGCAAATAAGCAGCCTATGGTTTGAGGGTTTGATCCTCCCAGGAATTGCTTGGCCTCCCAAGCCACGCCCGCTGGTCACTGGAAGCCTTTGAGGCCATGGCAGTGTGGTGGGAAGGGAAGCACTTCTCTGGGGAAGCTGGGGACATTCCTCCCTCTGGCAGCTTTCCAAGTCTCCCCGTGCCTTCTCCAGGTGCCCGCCATGGTGAGGTACATCCACCAGTGGCTCATGGACAATCAGTTTGCTGAGCAGAGACTGAACAGGGCCCTGCTGGATCTCACCGAAGAACAGCCTGCTGATGTAGTAATGACACTCCTGTGTGTGGCCCCATCCTGTGACAGGTATGGGGCCACCTGCCCAGAGGGCTCAGGGCTCCCCAGCCCATCAGCCTGTACAGCCTGTGCCAGGTGTCTGACCAACAGAGAGTCCCCAGGGCCCTCTGGCTGCTCCCTTTGCCAGCCCTGGCACCTCAGCCCCCGAGCCTGCTGCCATGCTCCCTCGCTGCCCCTCAGGGGCCTGTCCCCACAGGCCTGGGCTGCCTGGGTGCTGCTGGCGAGGGGCAGTGGGCAGAGGCAGAGCCGGCAGCCAGCTCAGGTCCCCGCTGCTGCCCAGGCCACGGTGCTGTGTCCCAGACCCCCCTGAGACAGAGCTCTAACCCCGCAGAGCTGCTTTCACCATGTGGAAGAGCATCATGTGCTCGCCCAGGACTGCCGAGCCAGTGCAGCTGATGCTCCTCGATGTGCTGGGGAGTTGGCCAGAGCACAGCACGTTCACCTCTGATGGGGACAAAACGGGTGTCTTTGTCCTGGCTGTGAGTTTCTGCAACTGGCCTTTGCTGGTCCCAAGGCCACCTGCCCAGCAGCTCTCCATCCTCCTTGCCCCACTGCATCTCCCTGCCTCAGGCGCTGGGCTGAAACCTGGCCTCGGGGCAGCTTCAGGGGCACCAGGCCCGCTGCTCCCCCTGCGTCTCTCCGGGCCTCTCCCTCCCGTGCTCGGGCCCTGCCACACGGACACCTCGGCACTGAGCGCTGTCTCGGGGGGCTTTGTCCTTTGCAGGCAACTGTGGTGATGTGGAAGATCCTCCAGGTGCCCTGTGTCCCACAGATGGTGACGGTGTATTTCCCCCACCTACTTGTGCATCTGCTCTTCCAAGTGTTCTTCAGCACTCTGGATATGCCAGAGGAGGTCGATACCTTCTGGAAGGGATGCCAGCAGCAATACGGCCTTGCCACCAGCCCCAACAGGTACTCCATCCCACTCCTCTGTCCCTGCCACATCCCTGGGCAGGAGCCAGTGCTCCCAGTGTTACCTGGGCTTTGCTCTGCACGCAGGTTTGCAGTGCGGACCCTGAAGTCCCTGCTCTGCCAAATGGAGCACGAGGATGTGGTGCTGGCAATGGAACGCAAGCGTGGCTGGGACACGCTGCTGTGTGCTGACACCCACCACTATGCCGTGGGTCTGCTGGCCAGGTGAGACCCCCTTCTCCCCGCTGCCTCTGACATTTGTGCTCTGTGCCCAGGGTGCCCCACACAGTCCCAGTGGTCGTGGGCCAGAGGGCCTTGTCACCGAGGCACAGCCAAGCAGACTGGAAAAGGCTGGCAGAGGAGGGTACCCACAAGGAGCTGCCTCCCAAATAGCCCAGGGCCCCTTGCAGGATGCTGGGGAAAGACCAGACCTCTGTCAGTCTGTCCTGGGAGAGGTTTGTCCCCCGGCCCAAAGTCTTGGTTACTTTTTCTCCTGCCAGGGAGATATCCCGTGTCTCCATCCCCTTGTGCTCCCGGATCGCTCGCTACCTGCTCCAGCTGCTCAGCACACTGGAGCCACGCTGGGAGCTGCCCGCCCTGGCCTTCCTTGTGGAGGTGAGCCTGATGGCCAGCGCTGCCTCGCTCAGCTGCCTCCCAGCTCTCTGCCCTCTCGTAGCCGCAGCTGCCTGGGACGGGTGCCCGCGCCCTGTGCTGCTGCCTGGGCCCAGCCCTGTGCGGTTCCGGGCTCCTGCCGGCCGGGTCCCCTGTCACTGCCCTGTGCCTTTCAGGTCCTCGAGTGCCTGAACTTGAGTGGAGGCAGTGCTAACAGAGTCCTGCAAATCTTGTCAAGGCACCTGCACAGCAAGTGCAGGGACAGGCGTCGCCTGGCGCTCAGGGCCCTTCTCAAGCTCATTGACAATCCCTCGATGGTGAGAAGGGGGCAGCGGCTGAGGCTGCGCTCGGGAATGCAGTCGCTTGGGCTTTGCTGGGCTTTAGGCACTGGGGCAGCTGCTCCCAGCTCTCCTGCCTCCTGCTTCAGCTGCCCAAGTGCTCCGCAACAGCCCTTTGGCCTCTAGGCCCTGCGGCAGCAGGATGGCGTTTCACAAACTTGTGTTCCGCACAGAGTGAAAAAATGGGGAGCCCTGACTGAAAGTCTTGTGGAGCTCCTGTGCGACGCAGATGGAGAGATAGTTAGCATGACAGTCATGCTCCTCAGCTTTATCTCCCGGGACAAGGACATGCTGATAGGCAGCTCCATTGCACTGCGGCTGGTTGAGGCGCTCCTGCCACTCTTTGACCACGTAAGGCTCGCTGCCTCCAGCCACAGCCACTGGCTGCTGCCCGGACACTTTGTGCCCTGTGGATTTCCAGGCCTGAGCCAAGCTGAGCCCCGTGCAGCCGATGCTCAGGTCTTTTTTTCTTCCTTTCATACAGGACAATAGCCAGGTGCAGCTGCTCTCCATCCTGCTCTTCCAAACATTGCTGTCTCTTCCACTGGAAAAGGACAAAAAGGCCCTGAAGACACACGTGCGCCAGAGCCTGCTGCCACTCTTCTTCCACTGCCATGATGAGGATGGGCGTGTGGCACAGGTGAGGACTCGTGGGCTGCTGCTGTCCCCCTGGGAGGCGGCTCAGCTGCCTCCTGCCCTGGCGCCTGCTGGGCTGCAGCCTCCTCCAGGCCTTGGCACAGGGACACAGGTCCTGCGCCCTGGGCTGTGGGGCCATCTCCGCGTCTCTGCTGCTCTCCAGGCTTCTCAGGAAACGCTGCTTTGTGTGGCCCAGTTCCTGAAGAGGAGGGATCTGGAAAAAGTGGTGAAGAACAAGAAGCTGTGGAAGTTCACCGAGTGCCTGGTAAGGATGGTCTGGAAGTGCCAGCCTCAGGCTGGAGAATCCCCCTGAGCGCGGTGCTCAGTGTGCGGGGCTGGCAGCTGTGCCCCTGCCCGCTGCTGCAGCCAGAGGCGGCGCGGGCTCTTCTCCAGGCTCCTGTGGGCCCGAGCTCACGGCGGTGCGGGCAGGGGAGGCTGGGGCTGGGCGCAGGGAGTGCCCGGTCCAGGGGCTGAGCCCGCGCCAAGCCTTCCCTCCTGCCGCTCTCTCCAGCTGGCAGACGACAGCAGCAGAGCGGCCGAGCACCTGCGCCAGGCCATGCCCTACCTGGAGAGCCCAGAGGAGCCCCTGCGAGAGGCGGCCATCAGGTTCCTGGGTGAGCCGCGAGCCCGGGCTCCCTCCCCGCCCCGCCGCAGCTCGGCCCCAGCCCCGCCTGCTGCCCCGGCAGCGCCATCCGGGCCCGGCGGGGTGGAGCCCCGGCTGGCCTGGGCGCTGCTGCCGCCCTCTCGCAGCCGTGCCCTTGGGCGGCAGCGTGCGGCAAGGGCCCGGCTGAGCCCTGCCGGGCCAGGAGGCCGTGTGGCCACAGGGCTGGCAGCGCCGCTGGCAGGGAGCTGTGCCGCTGGGCCGTGACAGGCTCTGTGTTGGCAGGGATGGCCGGGCGGCAGCTGAGGGGGAAGAAGGAAGAGCTCCAGCTCATCTGTGAGGGTGAGTGAGGGCAGCGGGCTGTCAGCGGGGGCTGGCGGGGGAGCTGCAAGCCGTGCCCCGGCTGCGCAGGGCTCTGCTCCCTGTGCGGACGAGGGGCGGCGTGGGCAGAGCACACGGAGATTTCAGGGCCACCTGGGGGATTCGTGGCCAGCAGCTTCGGGCTGATCCCATTTGTCCCTTATTCCCTGCTGGCTGTGGCGGGAGCCGGCTGGGATGGCCCTGGCAGGGAGGTCTCCTCGGGTCCCCTCAGATCCGGGATCTGACCATGGCTCTGTTGCTCTCTCTTTCAGCCCTTGAAGGCACGGCAAATGACATCAGCGTCGCCGTTGGAAGCCTGGCAATTCAAACGTTGTACATCCTCCAGGCAGTAGAGAGAGCTGGATATTCCCTCTTGGACAGCCTGCATGATCAGCTCCGCAGGGCATGGAGGACACGGCCTCGTCTCTTGGGGCTCGGCTGGCTGCGCTGCCGGAGCTGTGCAGAGTGCTGATCCCAGAGGCTCTGTCTGCTGGGGCCACCTGAGCCAGCAGGAGTGTTTAATTTCTTCAGATTGTTCTTTCGTTCTTTTGCTTTTCTGTAGGATATAAATATAGGATGTGTTCTAATAGACAGACTCCCAGGATCTTTCTTTTGCTGCCCAGGCTCTGCAGGGCATAGGGGAAGAGGGAGCAAAGGGTGCCTGGGCTCAGCAAGCTGCCCAGGCACGTGCAGGCTTGCAGGGAAAATGGCCAGAAGCCCCTTGGCCTTTGGTGGTTCTGCTGAAGCCTTTGTGCTGCCAACAGAGCCGGTGGGCAGGGGCCGGAGTTCCAGGGATCCCTGTGAGACCGGTGCCTGGAGATGGCCACAAGCCCTGTCCCAGGCAGGAACCGCCATCTGTGTCCTCCTGCCCGTGTGTTGCTGGCTGCATTGCTGAGGGCTCCGAGGTGCCTCTGGATGGGGCTCCTCGGGAGCTCCTGTGGGGCTGCGGCGCTGCTGCCGGGCAGGTTGGCCGGGCTGAGGGAGACCCTGAGGGGATGGGCCACCAAGGGATGAGGGGCTGCGAAAGCCCTGACAGGACAAGGCAGTGGGAAGGCACGGGGGGATGTGGGAGCAGTGGGTAACGTTGGCTCGAGAAGGAAAGTGGGTTGGAGCCAAAGAGACCACTCAGCCCGATGTTCATGGGGCAAACAGAGAGCGTTTGTGCTCAAGCCCTTCCTTCTAAAGGGCCTTTGAAAAAGCCAGTCTGGATAATTTCACTGGTCTGATCTCTGCGCCCCTTCAGATTCTGGCCTGTGAAATGCCTGCAGCCTTGGGAGAGATGTGATGGGCGAGGCCCCTGTCAGTCAAAGCAGGGGCTGGTCCATTCAGCCAGTACAAGGCAGCCTGCACTGTGACACACGGCAACAGAGTGCCAGGCACAGCTGCGGGTGCTCCCCATGAACCTCAGCTCTGGGACCACTGTCTGCCCCAAGCTTCAGGGCTGCAGTGGGAGCTGGGCTCTGCCCTGGGGCCATCCTGCAGGGACAGCTGCAAACAGGGAGCATTCCCTTGCCACCAAGAGCCAAGCCAGGGCTGCAGGGCAGCTGCTCCAGCCCGGACGGCACTGTTGGGTGCTGCGCTCTGGGGCTGGGGCTCCCCGCACAGGGGACTGGACTGGTGTGCCAGAGGAGACAGAGAAGCTGCAGCTTCAGCCTAACTGAGGTGGGTGCATGGGCTGGGAAGAGTGGGGAGGCCCAAGGGGATTCACAGAGCTCATCCTGCTGAAAGGACAAGGAAAAGGGAGTGGGAGCTCAGCAGTGAGGAGAGCGGAGGGCTGGAGAGCAGCTCTGAATGCCACTAAAATCCAACCAGACCTCTGAGACATTGCTGCTCCTCAGCCAGTGACAGGATGAGTCCCTAAGCCAGGGGCTCGGCCTTCCTCGTAGTGAGGCGCATCAAGGAAGGCAACAGTGCTGGGAACTCACTGGGGGAAAAGAGGGAGCAGTTGGGAAGTAAAGGCAGGTGGGGGAGAGAATTGTTCAGCAAAGGCCTGAGCTACAGCTTGAGCAAGCTGAAAAATGGCATTTGGGGTCATCCCAGATTGATTTCATTTCAGAAGCTATTGAACAAGTTTAATTTTTGGGTGGTGGCATGTTTTCCCTTGGAGGTGTACACTCTGCAAACTTGAGCTGTGTTGCTGAAATGCTCAAGCAAGTCTGTGCTGCAGGTCACACCATTTCTTCTTGGCTGACTGGGGCCCGGTGCTGAGCTCCAGCAGAGCCCTGGCAGAGCCCAGAGCAGCCACGCCTTGGGCACAGCTGGGCTGGCTCTGCCCTCACATTGCTCTGACATCTTTGCATCAGACAAGCCCATTCCGAGCACAGCCTGAGCTTCTGCTTTGGCAGTGAGCGAGACTCTCCTGCAGGCCAGGAGATTGCGCTTGGGGACACACATCCCATTGGCAAGGACCAAACTCTCCACAGTCCCAGCTGAATGCCTGGACCTCCCCAGGATGGTTTGTCTGTCCCACTCTTCATTCCTTTTTGGCTGTGTGAAAAATGCATATTTTATGATTGGCTTTACGCAATAGTTACAATGAATATTATATGTGTAATGTTGGAAAGTTATGCTGTATTAATTATCTCAAGTAGTGGTTGAATGTATTTTTAGGTTATAACACAATGTTAAAATAGAAACTATACTATGTAAGATCCTTTTTAACTAGCTCAAGAAAGAGATGAGATAATCAAGGAATTCTTCGCACAAAGATAACAATTTCAGAAACCCCTAAATTTTCCAGAGGAGAGGAATTTATGGCTTTCCTTATCAACAGAAACGAACTTCTTCAAGCCTGACTTAGACTCGAAGGCGCCTGGGGATTAATAGAAACTTTTTAGCAAGTACCAGACGAATT
This sequence comes from Vidua chalybeata, assembly GCF_026979565.1. Taxonomy (NCBI): domain Eukaryota; kingdom Metazoa; phylum Chordata; class Aves; order Passeriformes; family Viduidae; genus Vidua; species Vidua chalybeata. The sequence continues at coordinate 879,912 of NW_026530355.1, read as the reverse complement.
TCTTGTTTTAAATAAAATATATGCATAATCATGAAGTGTTTTGTATATGCAACAGGCTATTGTTTTTAAGGTGATTTCTTTGTTCACAAGGCATGCTTGTTGTGGCTTAAGTGCCCGAGAGCATCCGGACGTCCGTAATTCTTTGCTTTTTATTTATTTTTTTTTTTTATTACCTGTCAGTTGACTTGTAACGAAAAAACAGTCGTCATTACAGGGATGCTTGACACAGGGGCAGATGTCACAGTCATTTCATACATCTTTTGGCCCCAGGAATGGGACTTGGTTGCACCTTTGGGTTCTCTCACAGGCATAAGAGGAAGTTCCCTATGCATGCAGAGTGAGAACGCATTCGTTATCAAAGGTCCAGGAAGAAAAACAGCAATCATTCGTCCTTTCATTGTGCAAAAACTCATCACAGTGTGGGGAAGAGACCTCTTAGCACAGTGGGGACCGAGATTGGAATTGGATTTTTAATGGGGTCACTGTGGCACTCACCACTCTGAAATTGACTTGGAAAACCAATGATCCTGTTTGGGTGGATCAGTGGCCCCTTGAACGAAAGAAATTGAGTGCATTGAAAAAGTTAGTCAGGAGACAGCTGCAGAAGGGACACATCAAACCAACAAATAGCCCATGGAATTCCCCAGTGTTTGTCATTCACAAGAAAACTTCAGGATCTTGGAGACTGCTTCACGATCTCAGGAAGATCAATGAGGTCATCTAAGATATGGGGCCACTCCAGCTGGGACTTCCATCTCTCTCAATGATCCCGAGAGATTGGTTGCTTGTCATCATCGATCTCAAGGACTGCTTTTTCAGCATTCCACTCCATCCAGATGATGCTCCACGTTTTGCATTTTCCGTCCCAAGTTTCAACAGGGAGGAACCCCTGCAAAGGTACCATTGGACCGTTCTTCCACAGGGTCTCAAAAATTCTCCGACCATCTGTCAATGGTATGTGGCTCAAGTTTTGCGTCCAGCACGGGAGAAACATCCGAAAACAAAAATCGTTCATTACATGGATGATTTGCTCATCGCGGCACCAACAAAACAGGAGGTGCAGAGAGTCTGCAACTGTGTGATCGCAGAGGTTCAAAAAGCAGGAATGGAAATTAGTGCCTCAAAAATACAAGAAATTGCACCTTGGAAATATCTGGGACGGAGAATCACAAAGCAAACAATAAGGCCACAAAAACTGGAGATCAACACAAAAGTCACCAATCTGCAGGACTTGCAACAGCTTTTGGGGGAGATCAACTGGATGAGACCGATCTTGGGAATCACAAATGATGACTTTTTGTCACTGCTCGATCTCCTGAGAGGGGACAACAACATCAGATCTCCCAGAACTCTCACGCCTGAAGCACGGAAAGATCTTGAAAAGATCACAGATATGATTCAACAGAGACAGGCACATCGCTTTGCGGAATCGCTGCCTTTCCATTTGGCGGTGTTGGGGGAAACAGCACAACTGCATGGGTGATTTTTCAATGGGATTCATCTCAAGGAGACCCTCTTCTGATGATAGAGTGGGTTTTTTTAGCTTACAGGCCCTCAAAAACAATTCTCACAGACTTGGAGATGATGGCTCAGATCATCATCAAAGCAAGGACAAGGTTGCTGACAATGTCAGGCAGAGATTTCTCAATCATTCATTTACCTTTGAAGAAAGATTATTTTGAATGGGCAATGCAAAACTCACAAGATATTTCCATTGCGTTGTTAGGGTATCCAGGGGTTGCACAGATCATTTCCCACCTCACAGAATGCTAAATGCAAAAATAAGTTTTAGAGAAAAACCAAAAATAAGTCAGGGACCAGTGGAAGGGGTGACAGTGTTCACTGATAGTTCAGGAAAAACTCACAAATCAGTGATCACATGGCAAAACCCAAAAACAGAGGAATGGGAATCAGACATCAAGACAGTGCAGGGTTCACCACAAATTGTAGAATTGGCAGCAGTGGTCAGGGCTTTTCAGTTGTTTCCGGAACCTCTCAATCTGATCACAGATTCAGCATATGTTGCGAATGTGGTCAAACGATTGGAGGGATCACTTTTGAAGCACACAGATAACGAAATTTTATATTCATATTTATCATGCATGAGAACAATCCTAGAAAATAGGGAACACAAATACTTTGTTACACACATCAGGGCGCATTCCTCACTTCCAGGGTTTTTAGCAGAAGGGAATGCTCGCGCAGACAAGCTCACAATGTCCATCTCGCAGACACTGCCAGACATTTTCGAGCAAGCAAAATTGAGCCATGCATTCTTCCATCAAAATGCTCAAGCATTGATGGAATCCTTTCGCCTTTCAAAAAGCCAAGCGAAGGAAATCATCAGTGCTTGCCCAGATTGCCAACTTGTGCAGCCACCTGCATCCACAGGAGCAGTCAATCCAAGAGGATTGCAAAGTCTCCAGCTGTGGCAAACTGATGTCACAAAATACCCATCTTTTGGGTGGCTCAAAAACATCCATGTTTCAGTTGACACATTCTCAGGGGCAATTTTTGCATCATTACATACAGGGGAAACCTCAGAACATGCCTGCAGACACTTTTTACAAGCATTTGCATCATTAGGGGTGCCACAAGAAATAAAAACAGATAATGGACCAACCTACACAGGCAAAGTGCTTGACAGATTCTTAAAAAATGGGGAGTCAAACACATTTTCAGAATTCCTCATTCTCCCACAGGTCAAGCAATCATCGAAAGAACACATCATACCCTGAAATCCCTTTTGGATAAACAGAAAAGGGGGAGGCAGGTGCAACACCTTATATGCGGTTGAACAAAGCTCTGTATGTGTTGAATTTTTTAAATGGCTCTTTCTCAGAGCCCACTCCACCAATTATCAGACACCTCACGAACAACACACAAGCAAAACTAAGGGAAAATCCTTTAGTTTGATCCGAAACCCAGAGACAGGACAAATGGAAGGCCCATTCACATTAATCACTTGGGGCAAGGGTTTCGCTTGTGTCTCCACAGGGCGAGGGCTGAAGTGGGTGTCAGCAAGGCACGTGAAACCTTACCGGGTGCAGACGCAAGCGGACACAGATCCAAGAAGCAAAGAGACAGGCACGCAAACGAAGGCAGACAACGGCGCTGCAAACATCTCATCAGACAACGATTGACAACTCAGAGACTTGGGGTTCTTCTTGGGACTCGAGTGTCATTCGGGTGTTGCTGCACTGCAAGGTTTCTCACAGAGAGTGAGGACATGAGCATGGGGTTCAGACAGATAGTGTTCATGTGCTTCATTCTTTTGCCTGTTGCCATGGGCAATAGGGCACATTTTCCCATGAGACAGCCAAAGGGAAATGTGTGGGAAACTTTGGCAAAGGCAGCAGGTCTGGACAGCATTTGTCTGACTCGTTCAAGGCCAGGGAAACATTCTCGACATGTTTGGTAGGTGTGCCGGTGAAGGAATGGCCGATCCCAAAGAACATCCCTCCAAAGGTTCTGAAATCTTTTTCGGATCCTGTGGAAGGATGGCATGTTTGGACACAGTTCCTTCCTGTGGCTCATTTCGAACCCCAGGAATTGGACATCTTTGGGTCAACAAGAATGAATTTTGCATCATATTCAACCCATCGGGAGTGACAGAGACAGATAACCACACGATAGATGTCACTCCAAACCAGCTCTTTTACAGAAATGCATCATCCTGGTGCAATTACACCAAGATGATGAGCAAACTATCCCTCCAGAATCCAGCCGTTTTACCAAAAGGAATTTTCTTGATTTGTGGGGACAGAATTTGGCCTGTTATCCCGCAAAAATCAGGGGCGGTCCATGCAGCATTGGAGAACTCTCATTGATAACACCCAATTTGAAAACTTTGAGGAAACAGTCACGCAGGGAAATAAGATCCATTGAACAATATAGCCCAAATTGTGATGATGAGGTTTATACCTGAAACAAGGCTCGGAGAATGCAGTAGCAATTTTCTCACCCCAAGCAGCATTGGGGGTGGCCTTGACACAATTGGACCACATGGCGTGTTGGCTGAGCAAACACACTCCTGCCATTTCTTCTGCACTGAGCGACATGTTAACAGATATCGACAGCGCGAGACAAGCAACGCTTCAGAACAGGGCGGCAATTGATTATTTGCTGCTATCACATGGACATGGGTGTGAAGAATTTGAGGGGATGTGCTGCATGAACTTGTCTGATCACTCGAAATCTATCCATGAAAATATAAAACAAATGCAAAACAGCATCAGCAAATTGCAAAAGGTTGCAGGATCCTGGTGGGATGACTTCATCAACCTTTTTAGTCTCTCACCATTGTGGAGGGAGCTTTTGAAGATAGCATTTTATATCCTTACAGGATTTCTAGTTCTTCTGCTTGTTCTGCCGTGCATTTTTCTATGCATTCGGCGGGTCATGGACAAAGTGGCAAGGCAGGTCTTCTTAGTGCAAACAGGAGGGGGAGATGTCGGAACCCAAGGTGTCCCTCAGACACTCTTGGATGTTCCGGGTCCAGGGCAGAAGCCTCTGAGACCCTAGCAGGCAGCCAGAAACCCCTGTGGTTTTGAGTTTGACCCATGGAACAATTTACCAACTTTGCAGGGAGAACAAGAAATCACAAAAGTTTAGATATTATAATAGAAGTAATCACAAAGCAAAAGGTAGGATTTTTGAGTGCTGTACAGGGGGATTTTAGGCCTTGTACAGAGAGGTCTGAGTTTTGTACATGGGGGGACAGAAGTTCTAAGATGGAGGGATTTGGGCGTGCCCTGTCCTCCTTCTTTCTCCTTCCTATTCCCCATGTTCTTGGTGATGTTGGCACTTACAGATTGGTTTAGAGTAGAAAGCCACTGTTCAATATAGGTAATAGGCATTGGGGAAAAACTATAAACATTTAATACGTAATGTGTAATATAAAAGATGGCATCAGCCCCTTGGGCCGGAGAGAGACGAAGACGAGGGAGACAGAGAGACGAAGATGAGGGAGACGGAGAGAGACGCAGAGGGAGAAGGAGTCAGGGAGAATGGCAGGAAGTCTGAGTGCCTTGAGATAACATGCAATAAACTGCCTTGAGACCAGACGACTGAAGACTACTGAGTCTTTCTTTGAAGGCACGGGTGGGAGGAGAGACTTTACCACCACCCGGAGTCACCACAATCTGGGGGAGATTACGACACACATTTCCCCTCCCATTTTTTGCATGCCTTCTTCTGTCCTGGGGGGTCTCTCTGGTGGTCCCTGGTGGTCGTGGACACCAATGTTCCCGTCAGCCTGGCTGAGCTGGCAGGACACTGAGGCTGGTGAATTTCAGTTCCCCTTCTCACACAATGGGCATTGTGTGCTTTCCATAGGCCCAGGGTTTTGCAGAACGAGCATTGTGTGTGCTCAGCAGGTGGAGACAATTTATCATCTGGGAACATGAGGTCACAGAGTGGGATATGACATCACAGAGTGGGTTATGTGAGGTCATCACACAACTATGGTATCATTGGCTGTCTCTGTGACATCACAGAGTCAGCTGTGACATCACAGGGCAGAGGTCTGACATCACAGAGCAGGCTATGACATCACAGAACAGGCTGTGACATTAGAGACCAGCTGTGTGACATTCGAGAAATGTAGAGGAATTTCTCATGGAACAAGGGCATGATATCCTTGATGGCATTTCTTTGCAGGAACTGGACAACCCTGGCCTGCAGATTACGGAGATACTTTAGTTACTTGAGAAGAATTTAGGACATCCTTGGAAAGACAATAAGCTTTGTATGAATACAATAGTCTATGCTGGATGCTGAAAACTGTCACGTACTATAACCTGATCAGACGCTTGTAGTATAACAGCCAATCAATAAGTGACTTGTAGATGTAATCATATGACCTTAACCAATGAATGTTATTAGCTATTGTATGATGTAAGGCAATAAGGAAAAAATATGGATAAATTAGACCAAAAAGGAGGAGGACATGTAGCCATAGTGATTTGAGTGTCATTACTCCGGCCGGCTCTCCGTGGGACCCCCTTCATACTGGCACCATGAACAGGGACTCCTTTGCTTAAATGCAGATCACTTACATGCGGAAGGCTCCCAAGCATCAGGTAAGCACCTGATTTGGGAGCCGGAGAGCTGGAGGCAGGAGAGGCCTGGTAGGCAAACGCAAGAGCAGAGTCCGGAGCTTGAGCGGCCGATCAAGCCCTGCCAAGGTAAGACCAGGGTGGAATTAGACGCGGCAGTTAAATTACTGACAACTATCCTCTCAAAGAGAGGTGAGGACACCAAAGAAGAAGAAGTAATAGCCCTAATAAAATGGGCATGTAAAAAAAAAGAAAGCTTTCTGAACCTGCCCTGCTCTTTAGTGAATCTGAATGCAAGAGGTAGGAAACTTAGGAAACTCCTCCGGATATCAGGATAGAAGGTGGAAAAAATGGAAAGAAGCAAGGGAGTTAGGAGTTACTTGGAAATCTATCACCAATACATCAGAGACTATGAAAGCTGAGAAAAAGGTAGCTGCCGCAGCCATTGAGGATTTGGGAGGTGATGTGAGTGGAGCAAAGCAACAAGTTCCTTCCAAGCCGTCACGTCTCGCTAACATTTTTGGAGTTGGAAAGGTCCCCATGAAAGGAATCTCTGCCCTGTTTGCTCTAATTTGCAAGAGTTGTAAATAATCCATCACAAAAAGAGGAGGTTGCCCCATCAGAGTCTGCTGCAGCTGGTCAAAAATTAGAAAAAGTAACTGATCCCCTCTTCAAGAGAAGCCATAGATATGGAAGCAGTGCCTGAAGCAGCAGAAATAGAAGAAATTCCTGAGCGGTGGGTGATGCAAGGCCGAAAAAGGCAGCTTCAGCTTGCGGGCAGAAAGGAAAGAAAAGAATGCTGCCCTTCCTGTGCCCTCCTTTGCCTGACATAGCATCAGACGAATCTATGCTGTTGGCTGAGTCCGAGGGAGAGGAAAAGATAGAGTTAGAAGGTCAAAGCGCTCTGAATCTAAGTACAAAGCTAAAAATCGGATTCTAATGACTCAATTCAAGAAGTGTTAAAGAAATTAGCAGAATTATCCATACGGCAGGAACAATTGGAAAAACGAACAGAGACTGTGTCAGTGCTAAAGACTATTCCGACACCCCTTTCCCGTCCCAGTCCCTGTGACACCCCCTGAGGAGCCGACTGCTCCACCCATGCCCGGATGCCTTGCAATACCCCCGCAGGCACCAAGGCCGGAAAAAGATCCAATTCAACAGCGATGGTCGGGTGTGATTCCAGATGCTATCATAGAAGGTGAATGGCAGGCTGCCAGTTCTCTTGCTTGCCCTGCAATAGTCAGTAATAATTAAGCAAATTGGGAACCTCATGATTGAAATATTGCAACCAGCAAAACAAGCAGTTACTACCCATGGTATTCGATCAGAAGCTACCCGACAAATTATTCCGTTTATTTCTACAGCAGATGTCCTTGCCCCTGCTGACTGTGCAAGAGTTGCTTCCCTTCTCCTCACTCTGTCTCAGTATTTGTTGTTTGAAAGAGAATGGAAAAGATTAGCAGTTGAAGAAGCAAATAAACATTTAATAGTAGGAGACCCTCTGTATGGTATACAGACAGACATGCTAACTGGGCAAGGACCCTATTCTAACACACAGGTTCAGCTACCATATCCTATTCAAATGCACCAAATTGCCCAGACTTTAGCCCACTGAGCTCTTCTGTCTGTACCTGATAAGAAAAACCTGCACCTTAGACCACTGTCCGCCAAGGAAGAACAGAGCCCTGTGGACTATTCCTAGACCGTCTGTCAGCAGCAATAAAAGATAATGCAGATTTGCCTCCTGAACTCCAGGAACATATGTTCCGCACTCTCGCTTTTGAAGGAGCAAATGCCAGAACGAGAGCAATCCTGGCAACATTACCCAAGGGAGCCCAGTTGACAAAATGCTTATGAGAGCCACTCGGGCAGAACAGAATAATCAGACAGCCGCCTTCACGGCAGCGATGAAAGAAACATTAAAGGAACAAGGTCATGTAATTGCAGCTGCTCTGTCTGGAAACAGAGGCAAGCAAGCTAAAATAAAAGGTCAAAATAACAGAAAGATTAAAACTGCTACCTGCTTCCCATGCGGTGAATTTGGGCATATGCGGCGAACCTGTTCCAAAACTGTTTGGTGTCATGTGTGTAACTCTGACACTCATGCCCGCTGCCTGTGCTCACAAACCATCAAGAAACATGCAGAGCAGCGCGACCTGTCTCCGCACAAAGACACAAGTACAGACCCCTTCAACCCAACACAGCCCTTCGACACAGATGAAAATACGGTTTCCTATACCAGCGCGTCCCAGCCACCCGAGGAGTCTCGGAGTGGACGTGGCAACCACAGTAGAGGTAACCCTGAGCAACAAAGAGGTAACATTGATTCCAGCTGAAGTAAAAGGCCCTGTGCTCAGGGCTGAGTCTCCAGCCGAGGGCTTTTACTTGGCAGGTCGTCAACAAGCAAACAAGGAGTAATTGCATTACCCGAATGTAATAGATGCAGATTTCATAGGGCAAGTACAAATCATGGCCTGTGCTTTACAACCACCTGTAACAATTCCTAAAGGCAGCAAGATTGCACAAATACTTCCTTATGAAAACTTTCTTACACATTGAGAGTATTATGAAAAACTCAAAAAACAAGGCCAAGTAGCTAAAGTAAGAGGAAATAAAGGTTTTGGATCCTCTGGATATGATGTGTTTTTCACACTGGACCTTAATCAAGACCATATCCGAAAATTCAACTGAAAAAGGGCAGTCAACAAATTAGTTTAGAACCATTACTAGACTCTGGAGCAGATGTCACCATCATTAATCAACATATGTGGCCCTCAACATGGGAATTACAATCTCCAGTTGCCCAAGCAGTGGGGGTGGGAGGAGCAAAAGCACCAAACAAAGTAAAGTCTTAATTACTTTGCAGTTTGAAGACGCCAAACAATTGTAATTAAACCTTATGTAATGCAACTTCCACACACTTTACCAGGATTGATTGGACAGGATGTTTTGTCACAACGGGACTGGTCCTGACGCAGAGCAGCATTTTGTGCCACGGCCACTGGGCGGCAGCCTGCCCATTCTAAAAATTACATGGTTAACTGAAAAGCCAGTGTGGGTAGACCAGTGGCCGATGACCTCAGAAAGGCTGCGCATTGCAGAAGAGTTAGTGCAGGAACAGCTAAAAGCAGGTCACATTCAACCTTCCACAAGCCCGTGGAACACTCCTATATTTGTCATCCTGAAAAATCTGGCAAGTGGCGACTTTTGCATGATTTACGAAAGTTAATGATCAAATGTTAGGTATGGGTGCACTGCAAAGTGGCCTTCCTGCTCCTACAATGATCCCACAAACTTGGCAAATATAATAGACTTAAAGGACTGTTTTTTCACAATTCCTTTACACCCTGATGATACACAGAGGTTTGCATTTACTCTGCCATCTGTCAACCGTGCAGCCCCTGCCAAACCTATCAATGGGTAGTTTTACCCCAGGGGTCCAGAAAGAGTCCAAGTATGTGTCAAATCTTTGTGGATTGGGCACTTCAGCCTGTGCGAAAGCGATGGTCTCACATGCTCATTTATCACCACATGGATGATATTTTGTTTGCTGCCAAATCTGCTTTAACAGATAGTGAATTGAGTGGATCATCAACCATTTGCACTCCTGTGGACTGACTGTCACCCCTGAAAGGTCCAGCGTTCTGTACCATGGAAATACCTGGGTTGGCTCATCTCAGACGCTCAGATCAGGCCACAAAAGGTAACCATCACTGCACAGATCGGTACCCTGCATGATGCTCAAAGGCTTTTGGAGATTTACAATGGGTTCATAATCTAGTTGGCATCACCATGATGACCTCCTCCCCTTCCAGTCTTGGCTGCATGGCACCCAGGCACATAGTCCCCGCACCTGTTCACCAGAACAACAGGCTGCCCTGCATGCAGTAGCTCGTAAGATTCAAACAGGATGGAGTAATCGCCGATTGCCAGATCAGCCATTATCTCTTCTGATCTGCAACGCCACCACTTCTCCCCTTGCCATTATCCTACAATGGCAAGAAAAAGGGGGGACGGACACAGATACGCTTGAGTGGGAGTTTTTGCCAATGCAACTATGGCATCGTATTTCGTGTTGGTCAGAAGCATTAGCAGCTTTGGTAAGGAAAAGGAGGGACAGAATCATTGAACTAGATGGAGCTGAGGCTGCAGACATCAGCATCCCGGTCCGTGGAGATGATTTGGAATGGCTCCTGTGGCATTCGATTGAAGTGCAAGAAGCCTTGATAGGCTCTACAGGAACTGTACATAATAATCGACCAAAGGGCCTCTTTGGAAGATGCTTGAACGATACGGGTCAAAGGCCACTCTGTTCTGAAAGGCCAGTCAAAGGGCCAAAGGTGTTTACAGATGCAGGGCGAAAAATGAAGAAGGCTGCATGTGTGTGGCAATCAGAAAATCACTGGCAGAAGCACATCATCCTTGGGCAACAGAGAGACAGCCTCCAAACCTTAGAACCGAAAGCCGTGTGCTGGCTTTGGAAACTGGAAAGATACGCCTGTAAACATAGCATCAGAGTCATTGTGTGTAGTCGGCGTAGTGCAGCGCATTGAAGATGCTTTGCTACGAGAAAGAAAAATCAGCAGCTTGGTGAACTGTTTGTACAGTTCCATACCACGCTTCAGCAAAGAGAGCAAGAATTCTGCATGATGCATATCAGAAGCCATCAGTGGAACATTAGATTAGGCAAAAGCAATGCACGAGCAGATGAAGCAGTCAGTTGTTTTGCAATAACACCTCCAAGAAACA